>NC_089208.1:26877562-27055062 GCF_963930695.1 Labrus bergylta | reverse complement strand
TCTCCTTTTAACTAAGCTAATCAGACATGCAACTGCTGAGTAGATACATACAAAAAAAGAAAAGACAGACACATTATAACAAGCCAAACATCTTAAATTTGAAACATAATGCTGTGTTAACACATAACTCTTCTTCTCTTTCCGCTTGCCTTTGTCAGTCCTTAATGGCTCGACTCCAGCAAGTGCAGAATGCTGCTGCCCGGATTTTGACCAAGACAGATCACAGGTCCCACATTACCCCAGTCCTTTCCTCCTCTCATCATTGGCTGCCTGTTACATACAGGATTGATTTGAGGATTTTTTTAATAACTTTTAAAACACAACATGGTCTTGCCACCCCTTACATTACAGAACTATTGACACCTTACCCTCCAAACCGTGATCTAAGATCTTCAAGAGTACCATCATTAGTTGTTCCTGGGTCAAGGCTGGTAACCAAGGGCGACCAGGCATTTGCCATCAGAGACCCGAAGCTCTGGAACTCCCTACCGAACACTGAACTTTATGTTTCTATCTTTTTTTGATGTAATCTTTTGGCAAAACCCTGTAACCAGCTGTTGAGATAATAATGATATGCAACAGCTTCTAACAGAATAAAAATCTTTTAGCGCACAAAAAAGCAAGCTGACCCAGAAACGAGCATACTTCTGTCTCTGGACTGATGCACAGACGCCCACACACTTTCAAAGACAGCCGGTCGGGGATATGTGTTTATCGTCTGCAAGCTGTTGCTTCAACAACAAAGATTAAAACAAAGAAAGGGTCGGCCCATGGACGGACGGCTGAACGGGCCTGCAGGGCTCAGGCCCAGAGGCCCAAGGGGTCTAAGGCCCCGAGACCGGACCCTCTCTCTGTGTGGCTATTAACATTCGGTCTGTGAAAAGTCAATAGAACAGCACTAATAAACCACAAAAATGATGCAAAACAGCCAAAAACTGAAATTGACTATAAAAAGAAAAGAAGTAAAGAGAATAAAAATAATACAAAGAGTTACAAACCAGCTTCAAAGAGATGCAAAACATCCAAAAAGTGACTCATAGCTGCTACATAATGACACAAAAACTCAAAAAGAGTTTTCAAACAACTACAAAGGGAGACAAGATTGCTCTAAATGAACATAAAATGATAACAGAGACACAAAACGACTAAAGGAGAGCCAAAAAATGACTACAGAGAGATACAAAACACAATAAATTGCAAAAAGTAGAATATTGCAGCTAAAAAAAAAGATGCAAATCCACCCAGATATGATATACACGCTTTGAAATGACAGACACACAAAATAACTCAAAAGAGACAAAACAACAAAGTCAAAGTCATAATATGACCAAATGTCAACACAAAGTGACACAAAATGTGGAAAATAACCAAAAACAGACACACTGCAGCTGTAAACAAGTACAAAATGACAACAGAAACATCAAATCAAACAGTTAACCAGAAGACCATAGATCCTAAACAACTAGTGGTTTGAGATGTAATTCAGTGACCATAAAAGTAAAATTGAAATAATGTCTGATGTTGCTAATGCTAAGCTCTGTGCTAACACAGCGGCACGGAGAGTCTCTGCTTGTTGAAAGCTTTGGGTATTGACATATGACAAATAAATTAGCTGTATTCAGATGATTCATTTTTTTATGTAAATGTAACCACTGTAATGCACCCTCTGTCACTTCCCGTTTTTCAAAGTTCATCTCCAACTAGCAATAGCAATTTTATTTATATAGCACATTTCATTACAGATAAGCTCAATGTGCTTTACATTGAGGTTAAAAACTAAATCAAATAGTATTCAATAGTATTCACAGCATTCAAAAGAAAGAAAGTGTTTCCACAGTCATTAATAATTCATACACACAACAAAGCGAACATCAGTTACCACAAAAGTGGTCATACATACACACACACATACAAAAAATAACTATTCATATGCTTTGGAGAACAAATAGGTTTTGAGTTTTGTTTGAAAAGTAGAAACAGTAGTAATGGACCTCAGGTCAGCAGGGAGTTTTTTCCATAGAAAAGGACCACAGGACCAACTATCCAGAGGAAACTCCTCTCCTGCTACAGTGTAAAAACACACACAGGTTGGTGTGTGTTTCCAGATAGCACACTGCTGATTTAGATGTCAGACTTATTATGCTTAAGGAACAGACAGCAGCTCCAGGGCAGGTTTGTTAGCAGGTTATCATTGAGTCTGCTGTCACCAATATCAGAAGCTAAAACTCGTCTTTATTGCCAATGACAGCTGTCAAAATAAGCATTAATCTGAAAATAAGACTGCTCTCTTTATTTCTGAGTAGTTTCCTTACTGTGCCTGCATCATTGCTTTTAATTGTGCCCCTGTGTGTCTACTTGATACCTGCTTGGTGCATACAGGAGCTCCCAGTTGGCTGAATCATATATAATGTGGGAGGGAAGTGTTAACAACCGCTCTTCTCTGTAAGGATCAACAGCCACTTTAGTGCCAAGCTGCAGAGCAGAGATGTTAACATCGCCTACAAATGCAGGTCTTCACCTTCTGCATGTGTGTGATACATTTTTCCATACAGACAATTTATGATCAAAATGAATACAAGACTTCTCTCATTAATGGTTCAGTTGTCCAATATCACTCTATAATAGCACCCTGTACAATGAGATAAAATAACAGCATTGGGGTTTATGCCTTTCCCGGGACATATTGACAACTCAAGTTTCCCAGTGAGCAATCAATCCATCCATTATCTATACCACTTGCCCTGTTTGGGGTCACAGGGGGTGGAGCAGATCACAGATGTCATTGGGCTAGAGGAACTGGTTGCCAGTCCAACACATGGCTGATAGAGACAGACAATCAGCCACACTCACATTCACACCTACAGGCAATATTTTAGAGTCTCCAATTAACCTAAAGAGCATGTCTTTGGACTGTGGGAGGAAGCCGGAGTACCCCTGTCCCCTTGTCCATCAAAGCCCTCAACACTGCCTAAGCTGTAAGGTGTGTGTATATGTTTGTATGAGTGTGTGTGTGTGTGTGTAGATGTAGCTGCACTTCTCCTTACTTTTCTTACTTATTACATGTTTATGGTATTAGTAATTGTCTTGTATGGAATTGAATGATTATTTTACTGACAAGTTTTTACTGATGAATGAATGTTTTTTGATATTTTGCATACTGCATCAGAGCACTGTGAAGTCCAAGGCAAATTTCCCACTGGGACAATAAAGTTCATCTTATCTATCTAACCCACAGGGAGAACATGCAAACTCCACACAATAAGGCTCCTGTACGACAGGGATTCAAACCAGTAACCTCCTCGATGTGAAACCAACAACACTTACCACTGCAGACCCCCCAGTGAGCCAATCCCACTAAGTTATTACTATTATTCACTGTTATTATTATTATGCATTTTTGTTGAAGTGTTCGACAGTAACCACTACAGGACAATAGCATTGTGTGTCTCTGCTTACTGAGCGTACGTTGGATCTCATCAGTAAGTCAAATACAGCTCTGTTATTAAGAACACTGAAACTAGAGACAGCACAAGGAAAGATGTTTGTCTTATAGTGATACAGTGATATCCTAGGTAGTATTCTAGGGAAGAGGATGTGAATCAGTGGCGCAGGCAGAATTAAATATCATAGTATGCAATAACCATTCCATCATCAATCAATCAATTTTTATTTGTATAGTGTCAACTCATAACAGGTGTTATCAAGACACTTTACAAAAAGCAGGTAAAAGACCTTACTCATTGTTATGTTACAAAAAGCAGGTAAAAGACCTTACTCATTGTTATGTTACAAAAAGCAGGTAAAAGACCTTACTCATTGTTATGTTGCTCATTGCTATGTTACAAAGACCCGGCCTATCCATCATGAGCACTTTAGCAAAGCAGCAAAAGTTACAGTGGTAAGAAAAAACTGTCTTATTAAAAGGCAGAAATCTTCGGCCGGATCCCCGGCTCATGACGAAACAGCCTTCACAGGCCTAGACTGCGCCGGGGTTGGAAAGGGATAGGGGGAGAGATGGGATAAACTGCAGGATTATGTGTCCGACCCCTTTATCTTGTAGGTTGCCATGCGCAGATTCATGATAAGAGACTTTATTTATGTTGCACCAATTTTAAGCCTTCATATGTATTTGCAACATGACGTTGGCGAGTGGATTTCAAGAACGATAATAAAATGTATATTCTGTGCTTACAGGATTACGGCTGGAGGCGCCAATGCTTAGAACATCCTATTTGGAACCAATGGTTCACTGTCCAGGCAGCTATAGTATTTCATAAGTTGGATGTACACTAACAGCAGGCTTGTAACTGGAAGAGACAAGCATCACCACACAGTCGTCCCCCTGTGTGGACAATGTCAGAAGAAGAAGAAGGATGACATGTGTGTAATTGTTTCCACGCACTGCTTGTTCCACCGTTTGTTTCCCTGTGTCATCCAACCAAGTGAGAACAGATTGCAGGTCCTGAGAACACACCTGAGACCAACGAGCACAGATAGTTTGTTGTGACTGTACGCTGGCAGCCACCAGGCATCCTGACCTTCAGGGACAGCAGAGGAAACGCAGTTTGGCAGATGCTCGAGGTGCCATCCATCTTTCTGCACAGAATCGTATTATAGCAGACATAAGCGTTGCATCAGTGGGTAGATTGCCAATTTATGGGTAAGTAATTAATTTTTGGGTTGAGAAGGAGATAATTACCACCCAGGCTTGAAAGTGATACGCGTGAAGGAGGTGATCATTTAAACAGCCAGCGTCGATGGCACCTGGTTTGAGGGCATTGTTACCTATCACAGCTGAACTTCAAAACAGTTTTTCCTCAAACTGGACATATGTGATGATTCACTTCAATAACTTGCTTTTTTTCCGCTTTTAATGAAACTGTAGAATGGTAAACTTTATTTTAAGGTCATACTTTGTCAGTTAAGTATTAAAACTTGAATTAAGAAAGTCCTACTCAGCGCTAAAAGCTACCAAACTATGAGGTACATTTCATTCTAAATATGTTACCTACAATGGAATGACAATTGTCCAGAAAAATGATTACATCATTTTAGCCATTTTTTGATGAGGAGAATACCTTACCAAGTTCACAAACCGCTGATGTAATGCCATGAAACCCCAACTCCTGTGAATAAGTATGGAGCTTTAGAAGTTTCACTTTTTTCACCTGTAAGTCATGAACATTGCCGGCCTGATGTGTGCAGCTGGGCACACTTTTATATTGATGAAGCTGCCTGTTTCTGCTGGAACTGGAGCTGATGAAAGCTGGCTTTGTAAGCCTTGAGACAATGAGATAAAAGACAGAAAATGTGTATATTTCAACTAACACAGCATTATAACACAATATAATTCAATCTTTTTTTTTCTTTGGTATGTATCTACTTTTTGTCATATTTTTAAGAGACTATACTATTTTGTCTTCTTTATTTCTGTGTTCACGTCATTGTCATTAGCATACAGGCTAACTGACTTGACCTGTGGGCGGGTGTGGCTCAGTTGGTAGAGTCGTTACCTTTCAACCAAAAGGTCAAGGGTTCAATCCCCAGCTAAGCAACATGTCCGATGTGTCCTTGGGCAAGACACTTAACCCTGAATTGCTCCCACTGCTTCAGTGGTGGTGTATGAATGGGATAAGTTACTTCTGATGATACTACATAGCGATCACTACCATCAGTGTGTGAAAGGGTGTGAATGGGTGGGTGTGACAGGTGGTGTAACAGCACTTTGAGTAGTTGGAAGACTAGAAAAGTGCTATATAAGGTCAAGTCCATTTACCATTTACCTGTTGATGGTGGTTGCTGCTACATTACTGTAATTGGTTAGGTTCAGACGTTGACAAACTGTACAGGATCATTACTTATTTAATTGACAGCTTATTGGCTTATGTGGTAGAGTAGGTAGTATCAGGCTTGTCACTGCATGGCTAACCGTTGCATAGACTGTAAAAGATATGGAAAAGTCATCACCCATTCGTTTCTGAAGCAGCTTTATGAAGGCCCAAGGATGGAGGTCGCCATATTGGAAATGCTTTTGACTTTTCATCAGTTTGGAAACAGGCAAAAAGTTGGACTTGAGGTCCACCTTGGGCTTCTGGCAAACAGCTACAATGCGCTCACCTGTCAGTCAGGTCAGATTATGATGATTATTATGATTATGCAAATGATTACATACCTCTTAGCCTTCATATAGTCAAATAGATGTTGATAAAAAAAATTCCTTCCTGTACAGTTTTTATAGCTCAAGAGACCATTCCAGTACAATGCTGCAACATTTTTATTTCTGTTGTAAAAGAGGGCATTTAATAAAAAGTATGTTAACATTAACAAAACATATTTTGCCCCCCATTTGATGACGATTCTGATGTCAAGTCGGGAAGTTGGGCACCTAATTCTTTTTCAAGTTTTTATTCCGACTTAAGCAGGTGTTTATGTGCGTTTTACAACTCAGGAAATTGTTTTTCTGATGTGTTCGACACCACATGAATGCAGCATAATTTTTCAACCACTGAGGGTTGCTGCCTGGTCTGATAAAGGCTGTCTGGCTGTTGACGGCCAGTGTGTGTGTGTGTGTGTGTGTGACTGATTTGGCGCAGGTGTGTTAAACTTATATATTCCCTTGAGTTGCAGAACTCTGTGCTGACTAATTATTTTACCATCAGAGATGGTGAAAGGTTCTCTCAGTTTCAGTGTGTGTTTTAGAAGTGTGTGATTCTGCATAAGCACCACTTTGACATGTTTACTATTTTCAGCAGCAGCAAAGTAAAGTTTATTGGTCCTGGGAATTTCAGACCTAGCCTATTTGGGAGGCCTAAATGTCTCAGCTGTAGAGAGTTTTGTTGTTCTTCCTTATTAATATCATTTCTTATTGGGTACAGGTAGCCTAGTGGTTAGTGCATGTGCCCCATGCACAGAGGCTGAAGTCCTCAAAGCAGGTGGCCCGAGTTCAAATCCAACCTGTGGCTCCTTTCCTACATGTCTACCCCCACTCGGTCTATCCCAATTTCCAGCTCAATGCACTGTCCTATCTCTAAATAAAGGGCTATTGAGAAAAGGGAACCTATTTTTTTTAGCTTGGTTCTTTTTCCCCACTTATTTAATTGCATGCAATTTTTGTGGTACGTCAGGTCCAAAATTGCGTCCAACTAGCCAGCATCCTCACATTATCCAGAAATAAAAATCCTATCACTGTCCCTAATTCTTCAAGGTTAGTAAAATAGTTGTATAATGACTTGCAGGGTTTGGCTAATGCTCGGCATAATTAATTGTACTCCTAGCAACATGATGAGATTAGGAACTAAACTTCTGACCTGGCAGTTTCATCTAATTTGTCATAATTATTTATTCTTTTTTTACTTTCCACTCTTGATCCATTATAATCCACTTATTGTAGGTTTCCATTCAATTCTCTTTCTCTTTTGATTTGATTTCATTATTTCTAGCTCAACCCTCCAACATTTGTTTACTGACAAATTTGGGTTTCTAATCCGACGGGCCCTTCCAACACCAAGTGGGCCACAGCTGGCGGGTCAATTTGTATTTTTGCCCACATTTATTTTGGCTACTTTGCTGGTGATAGCCTGTGACCCACTGGGTGAAGCATCCCATCTGGCCTTTGACAGAGTTGTCGGTTTGCCAGTCTGGACCCGCCAAGAAGTGATAACATCATTAAAAAAAAAGTGTTATCCTACAGTGCTACAACATTAATGTTGCACCCTATGGTTGAAGGAATTTCACCAGCATGAGGCAGTAATCAGAAAAGTACATGATGCCAACAGTGAAACTGTCTGCTGTGAAGGAGGGCTATTCAGTTTCCAAAAGCCAAATCTAAAATATATGAATGCCCACCAGTGGCAGACCAAGGCTGTCTGACTGGCAAGGACAAACACATTTAAAAAGGGGCCACAGCTGCATTAGATGAGGCACCAGTGCACAGAAAGTTCACCAGCATGTAGAGTAGCATATTAAGCCACTGAAAGGGCCACCCTAAGGGTCACTTTCTCAGGGTTTCTCCATTGTAAGGGAAGTGAATATATGTCCTTGGTCAGGTAGACACATGTGCAGCTCTCCATTCATCCACTTACAAACAGCAGAGCAGAACATCCACATTTTTTTGATTCCTGACCTCACATCATGCACTCCATTGGCAGGGGGCTACACATCACTGCGCAAAGGTTAAAACCCATTTAGTTTTTTATTTGTGCAAAAGGAAAAAGAGAGGACATAATTTTCAAAATGCGCAGGTGGGACTAAAGAGATCCAGAAGCTTGTAAAATGAACTCACCTAACTTTGAAGTGAAAGCATCTGCAAATTCACAAAACACAAACTGATATAAGCAATCATATAAAGTCTAAACGCACGAAGGGAACACAATTAACAATGAGGATTGCTTTTGATATATCATAACATACTGCTTTTCAATACTGCTGTATGCTTTCAAGAGCACTTGTTAAAAATATATATTTTTTTAAACCCAAAATGACTGTGGCCCTGAAGGTCAACTGCACAAATATTTAATGATGGCAAAAAACATTTCATCAGACGCCCAAAACATTTCACTAAATGCAAAAATAAAATTTACTTCTAAAAAACAGATTTCTCCTTCGGTTAATTTTGTTTCACCTTCTGTGAAAAATATATACAAGACTGACTGAGAAGGAAATTGCAGTTCCATATGACTGGACCTGTACCTAATTCAGGGTGTTCTCACATCTGCTGGGCTGCGTTCACATTAGTAACACTGTTCGGTGCCTGAGTACACTTGCAGATACAAAGTCAGATACAGCAGGTGGCAGTATGCACATAGTTGGTTTGCAAATCCACCAAGAAGCAGAAAGAAGAATAAGAAGCAGAAAGAAGAAGAAACCATGGCAACCACTCGCTGACTGAGTCCAACGGTGGATGTTTTTGTCATTTCTAAGACGCCAACAAAGACCCTCTTCCTACTTGCACATCTATACTCCTGCAGTTCAGAAGATGGAATGGGCCCATGCTGTGCGGATACAACTGTTTGTGAAGCGACAGGAGCCATTAAGAATTAGACGTCACATAACGGTTCACTGCCTTGTTTTTTGAGCACGGTTGAGTTCACATCTCCTGCCTAACGTTCTTGAGTGCACATTAATTGGGCCCGACACCACATCTTGAAGCGGACCCTGGCATGGTATCCAAATTTGGTATGATTGTGTTCAAAATGATAAAATAAACCGGATTTTGGAGTCAATTGGCTTGGATCCAGGCCCAGGTCCCTAGTGTGAAACAACCCTGAAACACCGTCCGGAGGCTGGTTCTGTAGAATTGACTATTTATAGGGTCAACAGATCAGCTGTGATAACAGTAGATCTGAGACACAGTTACAAAAAAGCAATTGAAGGATTAAAGAATTTAATCAGAAACAAAAAAAAAAACGAAAGGGCCTGTCTGAAGTGTTTTTACATCTTATATGTTTATTATTTTTCTTGACAAGCTGTGTCTTACTCAAAAAATTTCAAATATTTTTTGCTACTCTACTGGACATTGTACTGTATGTGGTTTTTATGTTCAGCATCTCAATGATACCGACAAGAACTTGACTAAGAAGACATGAGCAAAACTGAAGAGGGTCCTTCACTGCATACATTTAAATCATATAATATCATAAAACATTTTAATTCATATTCTTGTACCCAGGGCTTATATGTAAACTATGTATCTGCAATAAATTCAGTAAGATTATGTTATCATGATACACTGATGGATGGTGTCTTAGGAATGTGAGGATTTCTTACTTTACATATTAAAGGAAGAATGTGCCACTTTTTCATCCATTAGACATTGCCCATTGCCCACCAGCATTAAACTGCTGTTTGGTAAATGGACTTGAGCTTATATAGCGCTTTTCTGGTCTTCCGACCGCTATGGGCTTTTACACTGAGTGTCACACCTACACATTCACACACTGATGGTAGCGGTTGCTATGTAGTATCATCCATCAGAAGTAACTAATACCATTCATACACCACCAAAGTAGCGGGAGCAATTCAGGGTTAAGTGTCTTGCCCAAGGACACATCGGACCCTTGACCTTCCGGTTGAGAGGCGACAACTCTACCAACTGAGCCACAGCCGTGGTGACACCTCTGCTATTCTGAAGCCTCTGCTCTCCTCCAGCAGCACACCTCCAACCCCTCGCCACTGGTGTGCGCACAAAGGAGTTATGAATTAGAACACACCATAGTTAAGCACCATTAAGTGCAAGCTGCGGACAAAATTGTTCTTTGCCTGAGCTGCGATTGCCTGTGGCCTGCTTTGTTGTGTTACCTGGCTAACGTTAGCAAACTTTGATGACCTCCTAGCTTAATAATGCCTGATATTGATCTTTACACTATACCAAATTGTTTGTAGCACGCTGATGAAGCTTTCCCACCTGTACCAACACAGCTGTTTCTGAGAGACACTGATTAGAGGCATGGTTTCACATGAGCAGAAATAGGCAACACAGCACTTCTAAATGTAAATTTGAGAGTGGTTAGAATTATCCGCATTGAGAGGGAGAAGAAAAGTCTATACAATTAGTGCCTGATTGCTGATGGACCCTTGATTTGCCTTGTAATTAGAAACACAGGGAGCACCAGTAGTCATTTATTGAAAGCTGATACTGAAATTAAGCAGTCTCAATGCTTCAATATCTGCTCCTGATTTGAGAATTTAATTAAATATGGTAATACATTGTGGATTAGATTTTTGGAATTGGATAGAGTTGATGCAAATAATAATCAATTTCAATACACTGAGTGGAAGATGGGACTGACTACCAAGGACTCAATGGAGTAGATCCCTTGAAAGTTTGTTTTTGAATGCATTTTTTTAAAATGCAGAACAAAGCAGTGCCCAATTTGACAAATGATTTGGTCGTTAAAGCAAAATTGTTTGCTTTATATTAAACCTCTACTTCCATCTGAGAAGATTTTTGTTGTTGGAATGAATTCAGTCAACTAAATAGCAATCTATTTAAACACTACTTGTACCAGGGGTCATGTTATATGTATGAACGCTTGACAACAACAGATGTGAGAATGATCCTGTTATCATCTTAGACACTATCAAAATTAAGGGTAATGACCATAAACTGTATGAAACATGGACATAGTCTCAGTGACGTCACTCATTGGTTTCTAAAGCCAAGTTTCGAAGGCCAATGATGGTGGTGGCCATTTTGGAAATGCTTGGTAATAACACATAACAACATTTTTTCGACCATGGTCATCAAAACGATAGACAGCCAGATAGTCTTGTGTGATCTTTGACTTGAGCATGTATTGACTGTTTGTGAAGTGGTTCAGTTTCAGATATTAGAGTCAGGTCTAAGGCATTTGCATACCTCTCAACATTAGGATGGGAAAAAGAGGGAGAATCAGTTTTTCTAAGCAAGAAAGTGTTATTTATTAAAAATGACATGCTGAAATGCAAAACTGGAATTGGATAGAGGCCTGACTATTTGATTTGAGCTTATTGTAATGTGAAAAGGTATGAGGACATCTGTGGGCCATTTAGGGCAAAGCCCACACCTCATTAGAGAGGTCTCCCCCAGGATATATATTTTTTTTTAACAGACTCTTTTTTGATAGCATTGTATACACACTGGGCATTTCTGTTACCACAAGTTCACTGTAATCTTTTTGTATCATTACTTGTGTTTTTATTCACTCATAAACACTCACTCACAGCATACAGAAATTCAGATACAGTTTGAAAATGCAGTGCTGCAATTTCACCTTTTATTATATGGCACTGTGTATTACATCTCTCTTTACGTCATGCATTGCTGTTGTATCTAAATGGTTTAACATATCCCTAGTGTAAGTGTAAGTCACAGTAGTAAAAACTCAATTTAATTTATTAATATTAGGGCAGACAATCATAGAAACGTACAATCTCATTATTCAACATTCCTCATGTTACGTCGGGGTCTAACTTCTTATACCCTCACTGCTGTTTCTGATCAGAAGAGGATGAGTTTTTTTTTTTTTTTGCCAGGATCTAAATGCTCTGACATTTCTCCTCTCCTCCTGCTGTTGAGGAGTGCGTACAGAGTGAGTTGTAAAGCGAGACAGGGATGCTGAGGGAGAGGAAATAGGAAGATAATCGGGAGATATTACCGATCGAGAGTGAAACAGGAGAAGGGGCTTAAAAATATGTAGCCTCAAATGGAAGGTCTTGGCAGGTTGAAAAGGTGTATATTTGAAGAAATTGTCATACTAATTAAACACATGCATTGCATTGTTGAAGGAGCAGAAGAACTACGAATTATTTGTACTTGAATGCCTTACTGCTATATTTAATTAAATAACAGATGTAACACCTTTATGCCTGTGTGGAGACAAATTACTGCTATTAGGAATACAGCTTGTGTAAGAACATGAGAGAAAGCTCTCACCTCACAGTGGCGGTGACTTGTACAGTTATGAAAATTCCTACTGCTTCTCCGTTTCTGTAAAACCGTTATAGCAGGAGCTATACAAACCTGACATGTTGAAAAAGTTTTTTGGACTAAACGTGCTTATCTTAAAAATATAGGGCATCACAGCAGTGCTGTTTCTGTTCCATCAGGAGGCCGACACGATGTCCGGGTATCAAACTGGGTCCGACAAATTGCTTGATACACCCTATCAAAACACATTTGCTCTGAACCGTTTGTCCCTGAATGGACTGAACGTTTGGAGCTCCAGCAGGGATGCAGCAGGATCACACTGCTGAGAAGTAGACGAAATGAACTAAAGAAATGGAGCGTGTATACTTCTGCTGACAAGTTTAGAGAAGTCTGAGGGGGAATATTGGTGTGCTTTAGGACGAGCCGTTTGAATGTTCTGAGGGAGGTGGACAAGAGAGCAGTTCATTTGAAAAAGTCGATACCCAAGAGGTGTGGAAACTCTTCAATAGGATCATGAGCACTGAACTGATACACAGAAAGAGCAAGATAGGCAAAAAGGCTATAGCTGGTCTTGTGAAAATACAGTTGAGCTCTTTCATTTCCTACAAAGTCAGCTGAAACCTTTTTGAAACTCTACACTTCTATACTTTGATGGCAAACAGGTATCATTTGTTCGCTGATAAAAGAAGTAAGCTAAATCCAATGAGCACAAAACTGCTCAGAGCCCCACCTAAAGTGTAAAGGTTACAGTGCAAATGAGTTAGGTTAGTATGTTTACCAAATGTAATTAAAGGTTTAAAGAGCCTCTTGACTTAAAAAGTAAAGGACATACTTTGAACTTGCAATCTTTGCAGTGGCCAGCAGGGGGCTATCCATTGTTTTGAAATGTAAGACCTAATGAGTTATTACATGAAAATGTACTTATGAGTTTGATATGGTATATGTTAAATAATAGTTTCATATCTTCAACAAAGCATGATGTTCATTTTTTAAAGGTCACATATTATCCTACTTTTCAACCAGTGTAAATAAGTCTCAGAACTCCCCAAAACATGTGTGTGAAGTTTCTTGTTCTAAATCCACTGTGATCCTGTATTTGATCATGTCTATAAACCCCTCTATTTCAGCCCCGCTCAGAACAGGCTGTTTCTGTGTCTGTACCTTGTGGCGGGTTTGACAAGGTTTTAATTTGGGGTGCCAGTCAGAGTCAAGTCTGACAAATAAATATTAAATGCAAACAAAAAAATAGTCAACCTGCACAAAATATGACATAAGCAAGAGCCACAAAACAATCAAACAAAACAGCAATGCAATTTCAGATATATATGTATCATATGTATCAACCACACTGCAACAAAATGAATGTGTGCAATGTGTGTGCGTGTTCACAGTCTCAGTCTCTGTTTCTAAATAAAAATTCAGTCCCTTCTGGCAAAAGTCCGCTCCGGTATACCCACAACCCACAGTTCAGTCCATTTCAGTTCAATGTTGAAGTACAAAACAAAAACTCCACTCTCGGGCCTCGAAAACAAATAAGGAAACAAACTCAAAAGAAAACCAGCGTCTCTCTTTGCGGTGTGACAATTAAAACACAAACAAACAAAAGACACAGCAAGTACTCACGGTACCAAAGTTTTTAAGTCAGTCAGCAGTCAGAGTAAGTTGGGCTTTGCTCCTCCTGACTCCAGGGAACAGCTTATCCGCCAGGAACAAGGAAATAAACAATCCAACAAGTAATCAGGCCTGACAAAGATGGACCTCCAGCGACGAACATTTTAACAAATGGCTATAACACGGACTTCAAACACGCTCTATGCCGAGGTAACACTTCTCCTTCACTGACTTTCTTTCAATCACTCTCCGCCTCGATCACCGGTGACTTGCACCTATATAAATGCCCTTCCTGGAGACTTTGCGGGCACTGTGGCTGTTTTTCATTGGAGTGTGAGATGAATGTGGGTGGATGACAGAGGAAGCCATGAATGAAGGTGTGTAGAAAGAGGATTCTGACTCTGCAGGTGCTACAACCTTTAAATGCAAATGAGCTGTGTCTGACCACGCCCCCTCTCTAAAAGGGCTTGGGTGTCTCAGGCTTTCTCGCTGTCCTATTGTTTACGGTGAGAAGGCAGACTCAGAGGGCAGAACAAACACCTAGCTGTGGGAGTGTCACCCACCATGGGGAGGGGTTACTGCCCTTTGTGATGTCATGAAGGGAGAATCTCCAAACGGCCTGTTTGAGCACACATTTTCTGAAAAGTGGAGCAGGAAAAAGACGGAGAGGATGGAGTTTTCTAATAATGGGGGGTTTGTTTACAGACTATAGGGACACATAGGAGTTTTAAAAAAACATAGTATGATGTATTTTTTCTATATGTGACCTTTAAGTTATTTTTTGAAGATGACAATGAAGGCAATACTTTGACATTCTCATGCTCTAGTTGGTAAATATTCAATTATTAGCATCAAACCTGAGATACAGGGTTCCATGTTTTTCAAAATGTCAGACTTGAGAAATGTTTTGCACACCAGTCAGTCCTACAATTAACCATACAACTTTATCCAAGGTCAAAAATAAATTCAAATCCTGATGTTGTTATGTCAAATGTATGTATTATTTGTATCTTGTCTTCAATGTTTTGTTGGACATGGAGCTGCTGTGATGTAAGACGTATTTCAGATATTGACAATTAAGTGATCAATCAATCAATCAATCACGTGTTTACTCATTTGCAACTTCCTGTTTGGTACTGGAGAGACCACTCCTATTGGTGGTTTATGTTGTTGAACAACACAAAATGGTATCTTGATACTTTTGATTGAAACACAGATGTAGGTTACTTAACGGTACAAACATGATGAATACTAAAAGAATCAACATAGACATAAATCTTACAGCAGATTTAAGATTCAGCTCAAAGGGCTTTTATTTATCTCTCTTAATTCTCAAATCATAACTATCTAGAAAATGCCTGTGGGCACAACAAAAAAAAGGATCCTCATTAAATTTCCATTGGCTTTGTTCTGTGGTGGAAAATGGCGTGCCACCATCATGCTGTGTTAACAAGTCGTGGTTATAATACAAATTTCTTCAAATCCACTTTCTACTTTTCAATCTCAAACTCGATTATTTTTCCGAATCATATTTAAATTGTCCCTCCATCTCTTGCATTCAACCTTGTCCTTTTGTCTTTCTTGTGACATTTTGAAACTGACATTTATTATAAATGAATGAAAAAAACGTTGTTTGATGTAAATGACATCACCGTGTGACAGTAAATCTCTTCTTTGGTTAGAGGCACTGGTGCAAAAAGGAGAAGATGCAGAGATCACGCAGCAGCAATGAAGGCAACAACAGATGAAATAAACTTGATGTGTGTACAAATATTTGAACACGCTCTCCTGGAGTATCTTCTGCATACAGATTACACTCCCTACATTTAGGCACATTTCCCAGAGCCTCCTGAGCTCCATTATTCCTCACTTGCTTCAAGCTGTTATTTCCCGTCGCCTCCTTGCCAGAATTCTAATGATGAAAAAGCTGAATCGCAGATACCGCAGCGGCTCCACAATCACTTCCAGGTATTAGTACCACCAGTGAGAGAGCTCATGGTCAAGGGCTGTCACCTGCAAATTCCTCCCACAATTGACATCCCATTCCTTCTTCTGGGCTTTAAAAGGTACTTTAACAAGACCTGCTGAACTGTAAAGGAATATAAATGGAAGTACAACACCAACTCCTGCCTGCTCCCATTCCCTGCGTCTGTATTTGGAAGGGGGGTTTCTGCTGTGAGTGAATTAAAATTCAAAAGAAGAAGCCATTTCCAATTACTGTGAGGGGCTTCTCCTGTAACTGAAGCCAGCTAAATTTAATAAATGCAATGCCTGAAGTCTACGATCTACATGCAGATTGAATATTTAGTCACAGAGTTATTACTGACTCCTCACTGGATGGCTCAAATTCCTTACAAAATGTATGTCATGTGGGATGATGAAACATGTCTGTTCAAACTGTAAATAAATGACCCTTCTTCACATTGCTGCAGTGTTTGGCTGTTTGACCAAACAGTCTCTGATGTCTCTGGAAATGTTGCTTTTGCAACTGAGCCGGGCAAATGAATCTGATTCACAAAAACACAGACAAATGGTTAACTGCACCACTAACTGTGCTTCAGAGCAAACAGTGTCTCAATGCTCCAGTGCTGTCTGCGTGTAAATGAGCCATCATGCAAAACCCTCTGAATGAAAATGAGCTCCACTGCAAAAATTGTATTATTCACTAACACTGGCACCCATGGCCAAGTGCAGTTATGCTGAGAGTTGGTGGGAACTGCGCTGCAGCTTTAAAACAAGTTGAAACAGACCCCATATATTGAGCTTAGGTATGTATCTGTTTATGTGCATGTGCATACAAACAGTATGTATGTGTTTGTGATATGTTTGTAGACTGCATGTATATATGTATATGCATATATATATGTTTGTGTATGTGTATTATGTGTATATATATATATATATATATATATATATGTATATGTATATGTGTATATATATGCAGAGGTGTAAAGAGTACTAATATATTCTACTCAAGTAAAAGTACTGTTATTTTAATGAAATTTTACTTAAGTGCAAGTAAAAGTACCAGTTTAAAAATGTACTCAAGTAAAAGTAAAAAGTAACTTGTTTAAAATGTTCTTTAAGTAAAAGTTACTTAGTTACTTTTTTTTAACAACGCGTCTCTCGTGTGTCGTGAAAAAGGACGAGAGGATATTAATCTCAATTTTTTTTTTAAATTAAAGGCAAAGTTTATCTTTTCAGATGAACATTTTCTTTTCTACCCCATTGACAAAAACAAAATATAAATAATGGATACATATTCAAGGCTTATATGTTCAAGTATTCAGCTGTTTTATGAAGGGAAATGTTTAGACTATTTAAGAAAATACTAAAGGGGTCTTTGTCTCAATCATAAACAGTGTAGAGTATTTAAGTGTTTTTAGTTTTGTTATTCTTAGTCTCAAAGACAGCCTCAAAGGCTGATGAAGCTGCAACTAAACCTGAGATGAAAGATAATCCATTTATTGTTCTAAAATGAGCCTGTATGAGAGTATATTAGATGTTTTAGTCTCTGTTTGTTTACCTATTAGCTACTGAAGCTTCTAACTGAATGTGTTTGCTTTGAAGTATTTATTTTCACACATCTGAGATGTGTTAAGTTGCAGCAGCTTATAACACCCACTTTCCTCATACGTCTGCTTTAAAATAAAAGCACATCACAGAGATGGTAATAAGGGATTTTTATTGTGAAAAACTTTCCGGAACTAAATGTGTTTATGGCTCGGAGCTGCAGCAGAGCTGCAGCGGCGATTGTTGTTAGTGAGGTGAAAAGCAGTTCTTTTCAATGTACTGAATCAGTAGAATCAGTTCAGTAAAGTGATTCGTTCAAAAGATTCGTTCACTGAATCGTTCAGTACTTCTCTGCAGCTCTGTCTGTGAATCAGAATTTAATAATCTGAAACACGGCCGTACATTTAGTTCTGCTCGCGATCGTACTGAGAACAGCCGGTGGTGAATAATAAACCAATGAGCTGAGAATTTAGTTGGATAAAGCTACAGTTTGCAAACTGAAAGCTGCTAAAACAATCACATTTATTTTCCCCGACCGTTCTGTTCAGTACGTTCAGTACACAAATCACTCACTGACTGTCTGACTGAGAGGAAGAGAGTGACTCGGAGGCGGAGCGAACGACCTGAACGAGAGCTCCGCTCTTCCTCTCAATTCGTTCAGTGATTCACATCGGAGCTCTCGTTCAGTTCCTTCAGTGAACGTGAACGAGCGAGACTGCGAGTCACCAGCCTCAGTCTCACACACACACACACACACACACACACACACACACACACACACACACACACACACACACACACACACACACACACACACACACAATGTACTAACTGGAACACGATGGTTAGTGGATGTTAAAACAGTCAGCTGAGTGAAATTAAGTTGGATATAAAAGCCGTTTGTAAACTGACGGCAGCTATAATAAGCACATACATTTTCGCCACCTAAATGTTAAATAATATATTTTCTACTTCCTCAATTTTGGAGACATGAGAGGGAGAAGTAGGGGCGGGCTTTAGCGACACAGAGCTCCCGACCGACTCCGTCCTGTTGGTTCAGTCAGTACGTATCACTGACATGAAAGGGAGAGGGAGGGCGGGCTTTGAGCGACTCTTACGGTCTGAGGGAGAGAGATATGAGACGGGATAGAGGAGAGCTCAACTGAAGTTGAGAAATGAACGACTCTTTTCAGTAAGTGATTCAGTTCAGTTCGTTCACCCAGATGATTTGTACGTTTTGAACGAATCGTTCATGACCGACTCATCACTACTTGTAGTCACGAACGCTGCAGTGAGAAAGAGCACTCAGCCACTTCTTTGCCCAAGAGTAAGAACCACAGCCAACTTATTTTAATCATCTTGGACTTAAGACAATGAGACATCAGTTTATAAACACCTTCAGCAGGTAGACCCGCTGTAGTGGAGGTGCTTATTCGTGCTGCACTATACTGAAGTGGCACCGAGCCAAGAAAAGGGTCTCTGTCTGTCGTCCGGAGCGATGAAGGAAAATCATTCATAGCAGGCCTATTTGTTTTACTCAGGATGTGATTTAAAATGTAGCGAATTACAGTACTTAACAGAAAACCTAGTAAAAGTAAAAGTAAAAGTACAGATTTTAAAAACGACTTAAAAAGTAGTAAGTACACCAAAAAACTACTCAATTACAGTAACGCGAGTAAATGTAATTTGTTACTTTACAACTCTGTATATATGTATGTATGTGCATATGTATAGATACATGTTTTATTTATTGCTTTTACGCATTGCCTGTAAAGCACTTTGGTCAAATGAAGCTGTTTTTAAATGTGCTATACAAATAAACTTGATTTGCTTTGATTTGATTATTAACAAGGAATCACGTGCACAAGCATTTTTGTGATCATGTCGAAATTCCACCTCAGTATGACCTAAAAATAAATCTCAAGTAAATACAGTCTGTAAATATTACTTTGACAATACTATTATTGTTATTATCAGGGATTAAAGACATTTGTTTTGTGGGTGTCAGTCGCCTAGTGGTTAATGCTCGGGCCCGGGTTCAAATCTGACCTGTGGCTCCTTTCCTGCATGTTTGTCCCCACCCTCTTTCTCCCCAATCTCCAACTCTGTCCACTGTCCTATCTCTAAATAAAGGCATAAACAAAATAAATAAATAAACCTTTCAAAAAAAAAGGTTTAACAGGCATACTTCAATCACATGCTGAGACAGTCTGGACTAAACACACAGACTACACTACACATGATTAGGCTGTGTTTCATTTGCTGTAGTGTCCCATGCTTTCTTCGTCCATGGAAGAACCTTTGTTTTAGAAAGTGAAACTCATGTCACATTCAGTCGCAAAACAAGAGCAAACTGCCCGGAGCTGGACAACTTTATGGTTGTGTTTGCTCTGGAGTGTCATAAGCGCAATATGCTCGGTGAATTAGACCTTCGGATTGAAGAGAAAGAAGTAGCAAATGATGCACATCCCTCCTTCAAATTCCCCCATGTGTCCTTAAAGTTAAAGGTAAAGTAACAATAATTTCTTACCCAGACATGAGGATTGAACTTTATCATTTAACACGTCATAGTATAGCTGTCACACTGCCCATGTTCGGTGAGTTCATTACATTGAACTCCACCGACTATCAGCTATATGAAGAAATATAAATCTGCACCAGAAAAAAATGAACCGTCTGATCATGTTAGCACACTAAAGCGAGACTGTACTGCACGCTGTGTCAGAGGCTCTCCACTCTGCAGGCTGTCACCATCCTCATGCCCTCATCCGGTCTGACCTGCCAGCTGCATTCGACACAGTCCACCACTGCTTCCCCCCACTCGCCTGCCGCTTGTGCAGAACTTTGACAGTGAGAGAGCGTGCCAAGGAAAGGCGAGGGTAATTTTCTTCTTTGCCAAATGCACCTAACAGGTTTCTACAGCTTAACTACCTTCAGTTTTCCTCACACTGTGCATCACTGCTCAATCCTTCACACCCTCTCCTCCCTGCTGAACTGAATGTGTTACCACTATTAAATCACTGCCAATGTTTGGCCTATTAGAATCTATTTTTGTTGGGGTGCGCTGGTGACGCAATGGTTAGGGCACATGTCCCATGCATTGAGACTCTTGTCTCAAGCGTTAAGCCTGGGTTCACTTCCACCCGTGGCCCCTTTCCACATGTCATTCCCTGGTTTCCAACTCTGTCCTCTCTCTGCATTAAAGGCACGAAAAGCCCAAAATAAATCTTTAAAAAATAATCTATTTTTGTTTGGTTGAAACACAAATCCAGAAGACCTGTTGTCCTAAGATAAAAAGAGATTAAGTTTGCTTGGGGTGTCAAGGCCAAGTGTTGGGTTAAACCAGGATCAGGAGTACTGGGATTCATTATGGTGTGAAACCTGCAGTATACGTTGACTTCACTGTTCATCATCAAGGTTTCATAAAGTTACTATTATCATATTGGTCACACACAGTAATGTTTATAGGCAGCTTCCTTTACTCATACACATTATGTAAGCTAAGTGATGTCATCATTTTGACTAAAACAATACATACTTGTCGTAGTTGAAACTGTGATTCATTTTCTCGTTCTCACCAGGTTGCTTTGGTGTCTTCATGTGAGACAGTATTTTTAGTTAAATATGATGAAACCTTACTGATCTACATACTAATCTCAAAATAAACCAGGACCTGTTTTTTTTCCTGAAATCTGTTGAAATGCTTTCTCTGCCTTAAAAATGACAAGTTATTTGTTTTCTCTTATGAAACCCAGCATGTCATGGTTTACTCTTGTTTATGTGTTTTATTCCTTGTTTTGTTGCTTAGTAGTCATTTCCTGTCCTTTTTGGTATTTTTTATGCTTGTTTCCCTAATCTGTATTTTTATAGTTTTATTTACAAGTGTAGTTCTTTATGATTGTCAGTTTTATTTTTGCCATTTCATCCTCCTTATGTTCCTGTTTTCCTTGTATATTTCTTTATTGTAACATTCTTAAGTTTAATGTATCATGTCTAGTCTTACTTCCTCCCTTTGTGTGTTTCTCTCCCTTTTTGATTGCCTTCATCAGTTTCACCTGTGTCCTGTCTGTCTCACCTGTGTTTGATTACCTCAGTGTCTATTTAGTCTCTGCTGTCCTTCACTCCTGTCTCAGTTTATTGTCAGACATTCCCCTTGTTCTCTGTTTAAAAGTGGCCTCTTTGCTCTTGGTTTTCAACTTCAAGATTTTGATGGACTTTGTTTGAACTGAAAGAATAATAATATTTTGGTGATCTGCCATTGGGTCCATATCCTTGTTTTTTTTTTTTTTTTATTCTGGTCTGGGATGCAGCATACATCTGATCTCATATATCCCAAACTGCATTGGCCAACATGGTCAACCAACCTACATAGCCAAACGACGTACATTAGGAACAACGTATGTTAATTCAAAAGCAGAAGAAAAGTCCAAAGCAACTGCAACAACTGAAACACACTGCAAATAAAGGAAACATGCAGCAAAAAGACAAAACATCTGCATTGAGAAAAACGCTGCAAATCCAGTTCTCAACAGAAGTACTCCAGGCCTGTAGGGGGCTCTCAGTGGAACAGTTAATTTTTGACAGGAGAGAGTGAGGGAGACAAGGAAGGGAATGTTTTGTTTAGGGGGGAAAGTTACATTGTTTGAAGACAGAGAGTAAAAGTAAAATAACTTAAGCTAGAATATTTAAAGTGAGCCTGAGCTGGCTCACCCCGGGGTAAGACAGCTGAGTAAGGGTTCTGTCAGGGCAGCCCCAGGATGCATGGAGCTAGTGCTAGTGGGACTTACTGTATGAGCTCCGACACTAACCCACACCCCTTTATTTGACATCGGCCATTTGGGCTTTCCCGTTGTTCTTTTACCCCCGAGAGATGAATCAAGTTTGACTTGAGAGAAGACAGTAGCACAGTGGTATTACAAGACTCCTGGCACCCCGGGGCTGCTCTCACTGTACCCCAGTCAGGTCTCTGGAGATGGAAACTATTCTATTCAGGAGGCAGTGGGGGAAGTGAATTCATTACCAGACCACACCGCAATAAGCCCTGCTGGAGCAGAGTGTCTCAGGGGACGATGCCCCTCTGTCTACTACGTAAAAACACAACTTTATTATATGTAAAGCTTTGAGGAAAAGATGTCTGATGGACCTGTAGCTGTGGGTATGGGACTCTGGACCGCCGGTAGATTTAAGTTGCCTGACTAAAGGGATCACCCCCCCATGCCCCCGCAGATCACAGCAGCTGCTAGCTGCAAGGCTAATTTAGCAGAGCGATGGATGCACGCAGTTTTTACATAAGCTTCTTCCTGCTATGATAGCATAATGCGGTGTTAAAAGGTAGTTTTCTGTGTTGAAATTAATGGTGATGTTTATTAATAATAATAATAATAATAATAATAATAATAATAATAATCAATTTTATTTATAAGCGCCTTTCAAAACAAGGAAACTGTACAGAAATCAACATTTAAAAAATGACAATGGATAAAATCAGCATACAATTAAAGAAATGACATGTTGGACAGTGTAATTACAGTTAAATGTTAGAGTGAGCAGGCGATCTTGAACAGTTAAGTTTTGAGTCTGGATTTGAAGATGGGGAGAGAGTCAATGTTGCGTATGTCAGGTGGCAGAGAGTTCCAGAGCTGGGGAGCAGAGCAGATGAAACCTCTGCCTGCCCAAGTGAAGTCCACACTTTATTTATGCGTCCGCATCAGGAAGCTTGGCTCATCTTGGTGTAAAACATTATTTTTCATGATGTTTCTATTGACCACTTCTACCTAAATGTCCTCTGATACCGAGGTTTCAAAGTACATCTCTCTTGACCTTTTCACAACGTCTTACTGATCTGAAGGAGAGGAGCGGAGGATTGGAGAGGAGCATCCTTGTCTCTGCCGCTCTGGTGTTATGAAATCTTTAGCATTAGCTTATGGAACACTCTGCTCATAGGGTTGAGGGCTGATGGGTACACAGACAGGTAAACTATTTAATAATTTCAAATGTAATACAGGCCAATGATGGCTACAGATACTAGAATCTGATTTACTGATTCATGTTGGATCGTAAAAATAATTACAATGAAGTTGTGTCAGCTGAATTAATACTAAACAGAAATGAATACAACTCTCAGTGTCTCTCTCCATGGTGCTGAAACATTCAACCTGAGTCAAAATCACAGTCTAGATATTTCACCGTCCGCCTCATAACTATTGGTACTGCGTCCACATGCTGCAGGGCTTTAGCACTTAAAGTATTAAGAGGCAAAGTGGGACATAATTAGAACATGAATACATTAAAATGGATCAAACTAATAAAAAAACAGCATTTAAATCTATGATAAGCTGATAAAATCAATTCATCTTGTTATGAATACAACAACTTAGAAGGGCTAACAAATGAGTAATTAAACCAGTGACCTCATCAGGGTTAATAATCATCTGGAGGGCATGGAAATGTAGGATTTTATGTTTGGAATTAGAGGTACTGTGTGTGTGCATTGTCTTACTCTTAACTGATGTTCTGGCCTAGTTTGTGTGTATATGTGAAAGAGAGAGGGAGTGAGAGAAAGTGTGTGTGTGTGTGTGTGTGTGTGTATGCAGAGTTTGGCTCAGGAGTTTGCATGCACTCCGGCCCTCAGACTAATTAGAGGCTGTAATCTACAGGCTCAGTCTAGGATCTGGGGCTCAGAGGGCACCGGGTCCCTGAGCAGCGGTCCTCACCTGCTCAGCCGTCTGCCTCCACACTGACACACAGATGGTTGAGAGCAGAGCGTGCTCCCTCCTTCAGAGAAGGTCAAAACATCACTCCATCAGGGAGACTAAGACCTTTTGTGAAGCATGGCATTAAACTTATTCTCGGCAAACGAATCTAGAGTTTTGCCATCCCAATTAAATTGGACAGAGAAGTCCTTCAAGGCAGTCAGTGTCTTCTTTAACTCCCTAAAAATCTGACCAGGCTAATCTTTGATGTAATTAGGTCCCCTTTGATGGAGTCTATTGGCCCAGTGAAACAGAGTTAGAGGCTGACCCTGGCTCATGGGGCTTTAGCCTGAGTTAGGACAGCTGTGATTCAGAAGATTTGTCTGCGTGCCTGTTTACTGTCTGTGACGTCATCACTACAACATGAAAAGCATCCAGCCTGAATGAGTCATTTTCAAAGCGTGATAAAAGGCAAAGTTAGTTATTTAGAGCCCAGTTTATTCTCAAAGTCAGAGTTTTCAGTGTCACAAAGCTTAGCTATTACCATGCTAAAGAGTGTTGGCTCAAAATTGTCTGAAAATCGCCATCCTTTCATGAAATATCACCTGAAGATGTTGTAGATGTTAAGAAGTTTAGATCTAAATCACATTTTTTTTTTAAAAGATTTACTTTTGGGCAGGTTGCCCGCCTTGAGATCCACAGCCTCTGAGTGTTTAAGTGAGCTGATGTGAGAACCCGGATATTATCCAATAAATTCACCTTCCTGGAGTTGGAGAGAGTGGTGATGTTTACATCCTGTGGCTGGAGTCAATGCTATCTGAACTATATGCACAGGACCGCTACAATCTCTGTGCACGTAGCATCGATATAAAGGAAAATATTTTTACTACAGCATCGTATAGCGGACTTTGTTGTTGCAACAGTGCTTCTGAGACGATCTAGATATTGAGTAGATTAGGAGACCTATATTATGCCATTGCAGAATCAAAATAAATGTACAAAAAGGTGATGACAGCTGAGCTTAGAAAGAGCACTTTAAAACAAACAAACAAAAAACAAAAACGTGTAAAAAGAGCTGAGGACATACAAGCTTTTGGGATCTCTATTGAGTCCAAATCTCAGACTTTAAGCAGCGTCTTTTTTATTCCTGTTTTCGTCATTTCTCCTACTGAAGGCAGCCATGTTGCAATCTATTTTGAAACTCAAGGATCCTGTCCCGTCAGGGAAGGTGACTTCAGTGCATCCCCTCTAAAAAACAGAAGCATACTTCTCCTCTGCTTGTGTTAGGATTTTGTGCCTCAAGCAGCCTACCTTTGTGTGTTTTGCAGACAGTCAGATGATGACACTCTGCATCAGAATAAATCTCTATTCCAATGTGATCATGCATCCATTAACACCTATACTCCACCTCTAAGATAAAAATAATCTGCTGTTGACAGACTGAAAGCACATCTGTGTGGCACGCTGGTTTTCATAAAAAGCATTCTCATACATCTTTGTCTTCTCTGGTAAAAAAACAACATGACAAAAACAAATGAATCCAGGAGAGGGTTAACAAGTCTCAGGTGCCTCTTGTCCTCTCCTACAGCGGCTCATTGTCTCTGTCTGCCTCTCGAGCATCACTCAAAACCCCCCCTCACATGTCACCGTGACACTCGTGAAAAATGATTGCCGGGTGAGACGTTTAAGTGATTGTAGAAATTTGTATTCATATTCCTTTTGTTCTCTTCTCAAAAACTAACAATGTTGAGGGTAGAAAATGTTTTCTTTTTTGAAACTTTCTTTATTTAACCAACGAGGCATAGGGTGGACGGAAACAGAGACTAAAAACAAAGCAGCTTCAGAAACTCTTCTGTTATTTGAAGGAACAGGTCAAAGTTCTAATATAAAATATGATAAAAGTGGCAGTGATGGAAGACATCTCTGCCTTCCTTTATCTAATAATAGGCTTAATGTATCCACTTCTATTAAAGTCTAGAAGGCTGCCTTGTTTGTTTTAAGATGAAGATATATCCTTCTTGGGTTCACTGATAATGTTGACACTTTAGAAATGTGGGCTGCATATGAACATTGTGTTCACAGTGACTAACAGGTCACTAAAACTGCTTGTTCCTTTTGCCAGGGACAGACATGTTCCTTAAACCCTGAATCTGGATAAATCCATCAATAATATCAGCACTGTTCCTCCCATTGGTCAGGCTGAACTCATGTGTTTTAACCCAGTGGTTCTCAACCGGTCTAACCTCAGGACCCACCACCAACTTCTTGAAAAGAACCAATCAAATTCTGAAGTTGTGCAGTTTGGCACACAAATCGACGGAACAAAATAAACATGTTTTAAAAAGTGCTTCAGAAACTTTTTGACACCCTTTTTTTTCAGACAATTGCACCCCTCTGAAAACTGCTGAGCAACCCACTCCAAAGAACTAATTTTCCCTACCCACCAGTTGAGAACCACTGTTCTAATCTACCTGACACCATGTACTTTGTACAACCAGCAAATGGTTCAAATAATGCTCCTTAAACTGCAGCAGCTTTCCATGCTGAAATGTCCCTGTGAACTGCCATGTTCACGTAGGAGTTAAAGGATTTGCAAATCGGTAAAAAAAAAAAAAAAAAAAAAAAGCAAAATGCACAAAAGACATGAATAATGTTATCACCCAACATTATGCACAGGCTGGTCATAATGTCCTGCAGAGCTGAATTGTAGTAGCTTTGCAGTGTAAACAGAAGAATGGCTTCATGAAGCTTAAGCTGGCCAACAAAAAAAGTTAACAGGTAAATTATATGGAACAAACTTTATATGTATTCATGAGGTACAGCTGATGACTTCTTTGAACGTGGGCACTTCAAAGCCTTAGAGAGAGAGTCAGAAGCGAACCGGTGCATGGAGAGACTTTTTTCAAACTTTACCTATTGTGAACATACTTCAGTAGGTACATAGATTAAATACATGAACCCCAAAAAGGGCAGAATATGACCTCTTTAAGACCTGAAATGATAAAGAAATGTCAGCATGCGAGTGTCAAATATGTTGCAGAAATGGACGCTCGCTGTCCATCCATGCATCAGTTAAATAATCAGTTTTTCTGACACATGGTGCTTTTTATTACGGAGCAAAAAGCACAATAATTGAGCAAAAAATATCAACATAAGGTGAAAGATTTCTATTGCAGTTAAAACTATAAAAAAAAAATCTAAAATCTGTTTATTAAAATAAACACATCTTAAGAATAAAAGAACACATAGCTTAAAGTTAAAGTGTTGAGGAGTACTTCTTTAGTGTTTCTTTTTAAGAATTGTCTTGAATTAAATGGTTTGTGTGTTTATTTAACAGAATTGGAAAAAAAATATTTTTTAAATTTTATTTTAAGATTAAATTTGAATTTGATACAAATTCAGTACTCTTGTTAATTGTCTTGCCTATTGACTTGCATCATCTTTGGGCTAAGGTTTTACATATTCTGTGCATATAGAGCATTAAAAATACTTCCTTCATATTAAGAAAAAGTACAAGCACTGGCAGACTAATTCTCATTCAGAGTGCTATAGGGTTGACAAATTTGCAAATTAAGTGTTAAGAGGTTGCAATGTAGAACTCATGGTGTCCTGACAGAAACTTACAAATGTGCAAAAACGCACAATGCTTGTCCCCAAGTTTGGGTTGAATTTGATGTTTTTTTCTAATACATTCTGGCTTGTCTGAGAAGTCAAACATCTGAAGTCACCAGGGGACAATATGCTACACGATATTTATTGGATTGGGAATCAGAAACCCCATTTACTGCACCATGTTCACTTTTTTTTTTATTTCTAATATTCAACATAACCACCTTTGCTGATGCCATCCGCTCTAAAACTGGCATGTGTGCTGCCTCTGCAGAATTCAGCGCCTCACTTTTGCAAATGTATCTGATATCTTTTCCATAAACACTGTGTGACAGAGCTGATTTCCCCAGAGCCATATTACACTGAAATTGGTTCAAAGTCCCTTGAGTATTATACCACCAGTCTCGTTGTATTTTAAGCCAAAGCCTTAACCAATCACGCCTTCTGTGCACACACAAACAAACACACAAAATCGTCTGCACAAACTAACGAATGCACACCTAAATACACACAATAAACTCCTCCCAAAGGCAACCAAGTATGTCAGCATCATCTGTCTAAATTTCCCCAAATTTCCCAGAGATTGTGTTTCCCTGCTCTTAAATAAATCAGAGGAACTAAATCACAAAAAAAAAAAACTCTGCATTTCATATGTGGCTGCAAAATTTGCCATCCATCCTCATCCATCCACCCACACGCCAACTTTAAGAATGACAGAAGGAGATACCAGATTCTGACTTTCTTTTTCATCTAAAAGCCTTCAAGACACAATGCAGCATGCTTGTAAATCATGTTACCATCCCAGGCTTAACCTTTCCAATAGATGGTGGCCCATTCCAACATTTTCCTGAGAACCTTCTTTTGTGTTGCTCAATGTGAGGTTAGCCAATGATAGCCTGTCTGTATGTCTATTTCAAACAGAACCCGCTAATTCCACACATCTTAAAGGTGTCTGTTCCTTCAAAATGTAAAACAAACTGAGGGCTTCAAATGTGATTCAAGTTGTTATATCGCCGACTGAATCGCACAGAAGAGAAAAAAGAGTCTTGAGTTCTGGAAAGTTCAAATGAAGTGTAACGATGTTACTCTTTTTTGATGGGAACACAAACATCAAGACAATTCAATTCAACCATTTTTTGGAGAGTTGAGATTACATTTTACAACAAGATTGAACATGTATGGCTATAAACAGATTATTCAGGACCAGACGCTGTTCTAGAAGAGAAGAGGTTGATATGAATCATTCTGTGTATGACTCTTTATAGCGTTGTGAACCCAGACACAACATGGTTCGTGGTGGAAAAGTATGAAGAGGTGAACATTTGCTTTTGCTTTAGGCTTAGACAAAGCTGAAAACTTATTTTTGTGATGACATTCTGGGAGCAGGTTCCTCCTTCTAGTATGCATGTGGGCGGAGTCAAGCCATTGTGATTCCCTAAGGGTATCTTGACATTGAATTCTCTTTTAAATTATGAAAAAAGATGTTAGAAGTTTAACTCATGTCTGCTCTCCCCACTATGTACTACCTTAAGCCAGGTTGGAACCAGCACCCCACCCATTCATTTTAAAGTTCTCCAGCTGTCCTTTATATCCCTTCTCAACCTCGTACTTCAGCAATTTTTGTTTTCCCAACAGACAAAAGCCTCTCCATCCCGTACAGTTTCATCTCATCAAACTTTTAAGGAAAGATGAAGGACATGGATCCTCTCTTCTGTTCGTCCTTCAGGCCTGATTCTTGACATACAGCACTTCCAGATGTGTTTTCAGCTCTCTGCAGAGAGCTTGGCCTGCTGCCACAGGTGTTTTAAACCCGGTCCAAATGGAAACTGCCCTCCCATGTGGAGTCAAACATGATTAATGGATCATCCTCCTGACAGGCCAGGTTGACGGCTTATGTCTCCCTTATGAAACATCAGTCACTCAGAAGACTTAAGCATGCACGAACAGGGCATTAGGTGTTGACTCCAAGGAGGATAATGTTGCATATGTGTGCTAAATATAGACCCACTAATCTGGCTTCATTTCTTAAACAGGGTTTTATTCTGTGGCTTATAGAGAAAGCTATGAACTTCATAGTAGATATGCTACGACAGTGGTAGATGAAAATATTTTTAAGCCCATCCCACCCCTCACCATACATATTGACACATAAACAAATATTGATACACACTATTCACACTATGAGCCACACCCCAATTCTAACAAATTCTTATTAGACAATTTGTTGCAAACTTTGTCTGTAAAAAGTAAAGAATAGCAACTTCAATTTGTGACAACAAACTGACAAAACTAACTTTAAAGAGGAAGCAAATAAATGTGATATTGCAACATGGACTATCTTAATTTTAACATGTTTGAACATTTAGGGAGCTAAAAACCTTACTGGAATTAGGTGTATGAAAAAAAAGCTTCTGCTGAGTTCTTTGTGCAACTTGTCTGTTTGTGCCTTTTTTGATAGTCTTGATGTGCAGCTTTTGTTTAGTTGGGAATCCGTTGTAATCGCAGTATCGCTCTTTGAAAATGAACACTGAAATGAACACACTCAAATCTGTGGGTTTGGGCGGGATCATGGGCGGGTATATCCTTATCTTTCAGTTATTATAAATTTTAAAGAGATTTGTTGCCAATGGACATAACGACTGTGATATCATCCATTGGTCTGTTGACTGTCTTTTAAGCCTTGAGTTCAACTTCAGCATCTTTTTTAATTGATTTATCTTTTTTGTGACTGAGTGCCAGTAGTGTCCATTTTTTTGTCAGGTGGCTGGCACATGAAAGGAACAAGACGTTGGCAAACCCTAAGATGGCATACAGTAAATGGACTGGACGTATATAGCACTTTCCTCTGACCACTCAAAGTGCTTTTTATATGACAGTACATGTCACAGTCACCCACTGACACGCATTCATACACTGAGGCAGAGAACATTAATATTAATACACATTCACATGCCGGAGGCTATATGCCACTCATGAGCAATCTTTGGTGTACTGCCTAAGGACACTCCAACATGTACACAGTAGGAGTGAACAGCCAACTTGTTCTTTGAGAGACAAATGACCTTACCACTGACCCCCAGCTGGGTTATGTAGTCTATGCCCATAGTGAATTCAATAACTGGCAAATAAGCTTGGTAACTTAAATGTTTAAATGGAACTGAATACTATTTATGTTGGTATCTGACCCGAGACATGAACAATGTTGTTGAATGTAATTAACTACAGCTTGCTTGTCAAATTCTCCAGTGGGAGCGTTAAAATCACGGTCACTGACATGCGCCAGATAAAACCATCGTTCTTCTCATAACCATGGTGCACCATCTTCCCTGTGAAGAAGGCCAACAACATGAATACCATAAATAAATACACAAATAGGTGAAAAACTCTGAACAAGCAATAAGCCAGGTATGGGGAGCATAGAATCTGAAACCTGTTATAAAGTATCATTTAAAATTAGAGCCTGATCGAATAATCAGTCAGCAGATAATATCGGCCGATATTAGCATATCCAGTGACCATCGCTAATTTTATTGCAGATATGCGCCGATAAGAACTAGATTTATTCACCAGTCAAATAGCATTTAATCTGTTTCATTGTATTACACTAGCAGTTCTCTTTCACCAGCAGAGGGCACTATATGGATTACTACAAGCATTTCCACATTACCACTCAAAGTGTAAAGTAGTGATGCATGTACAGTAAATGGGCAGTTACTTTCCAGTTGAGTGTCCATCTTGTCAAAGTTATACAATATAGCTTTTCCACAAGGGTTTAAAACTGCATTAGAGGGATCAATGCAATAAATATGTCAATTTATATATATCAATCTCTACAGATTTCATAGATCTAAGAAAGATATTGGCCGATATATATATCGGTATCTGATTCTTTTTTCTCCCCGATATCGATATCTGTATGGTCCCAAAAATCTCATATTAGTCAAGCCCTAAGTAAAATTCCACAATTTGCTAGACATTTGACATTTGAAATCTACAAAACAGGTTAGATCCAGAGACTTATTTTGTTCAAAAAGTGATGTTTTATGTGAATATATATCCGACTGAAACTTTACAAAAAATCCTGAATGAAATTCAGTTTGTATTAACGTCAGAAATCGTAATGTTATTATTATTAATTATTGAGAACTGTTACCTTACAGACTATCATCTGCTTGTGTAGTGACTTTCATTATTGTGTGTGTGTGTGTGTGTGTGTGTCCATTTCTGTTCTCCTTTGTGTGTTTATCCCCGACTTACAGTCACAAGAGGAAAGAAAAAGTAATCCTTTTGACTGCATCTCCTCTCTAATGTGAGCTGAGAAGCAGAGAATCAAGAGGCACGACCGTTTCAAGGCTGGACAAATGCAGGCAGATGTCCACAGACATTCTTCCACTGCTCTTCTGACATAGTGGTATTTAAAGCTCGTCAAAAGGCTCAGGGACATCCCAAATCAGGCCTGTCACTGTTTGTGTGTCTCAGCATTATGAGAGCAGACAGTTAAGGAGAAGTTAAGAAAACTGTGTCCTTATTTATGTCCACTATAAAAAAACGTTGTTCTTGTAACATGGAGATGGCTGACGTCACTCGGGCTTCATCTATTAATATTTACAGTCTTTGGTTGCAGCTTGTAAACACATTCAAACCCCTCCTCCTAGGCTCATCACCCCTAAAAGCGCACACTCACTGCAGGATGTAGTTTTTAACTTTTTACCTACACTGATAGCTAATGCATACTAGCACAAGCTAACCACCAGTGTTTGGCACCTGCCTGTTCAACAGAAAGCAGACCAACTCCACGTCCATGGGTATACACCATAACAAGATTTACTCTTGTTTTAGTACTAGCTTTATCTGCTTGGCATTTAGCCTCACTATGTTTATATTTTATCTGCTTTGCCACTACATCCGCGGCCATCATATTAGCTGGTTTGAATCGTGTCTAATCACTGAATTGTATCCACTCCTAAACTCACCTACACACTGTCACATGCGGGGGGAAACACACCAATTCCTCGCCCAGAAACGTTCTGTGTCAACCAAAACAAAGTGAAACATCAAAATCCAGTTAGAGGACAGGGTCTCTGCAAACACCACCACACATGTATTGAGGACCATAAGTGATGATTCATTGGCATCACTTTTGGATAAGTCTATATTTTATTCTTTGGGAAAAAGCTGCTGAATCTAACTCCTTCCAACCCTAAAGAGACATTAATCATCACAACAAGGTTCGGATGGTAACAGGGAAAATTCACTCACTGAAATCAGGATTTATCCAGAAGAACTGTGATGCAGCTACTGTAAACCTTAAAGCCCAAAAAATGTAAGTTCATGTTCAAACAGATGTCCCCTTGCTGCTTTACAGCTGGTAGATGTCATTAAAGTCTAATTTAGAGCATTTAATATAAGCTTGTTCATTAAGCTGTTCTGGCCTATAGCCTCTCATCTATCATCACTAAATACATTTAATTAGCAGAACTAAACCACTGTAATTTCCTTAAATAAATTCTTAATGCTTTTTAACAAGCTCAAAGGGTCATTCAGTGACATCAATTAAAAAACTCTGTAACCAGTTAGCAATATTACATTTTTATTCACTGATCAGATAAAAAGGAGTCTGTTATACATCTCAAATGGTTATCTACACGATTAATGTTGGGACAAATCAAATCATCTTGTTGAATTTGAATGAACTCATCCATTTATTTGTTTGTCTCTTGTAGTCAGTTTGTGGTTATTTCTTTGAATTATTGTTAAGCTATGAGAGTTATAAAGATGAGCTATAAGTCCTGTCTGGTCAAAGGAATAATGTTTGATAATACACGGATCGTCATTAACAAAGAGCCATCATTGGCATGTGCAACTGAACTCTGTTAACCTACTGAAACCCAAGATTTTAGTTGGCAAATGTTTCCCATTCCTCTGGACTATATTGTGGATAACTAAGGTCTGATGGGTCGTGGCAGAGCCAGACTTCTTTGTGACCTTCAGAAATAACTAATCCCATTCATACGCCACTGCCGAAGCAGAGGAAGCAATTTGCTTCATTACTGAAGAACTGAAAAGATGTATGTTCAAAATGATGATTTGAAGTACTCCCAAAATGTAATAGGTTGCATCGAAATGAAAGGAAAGCTTTAAGCAACCTGTGGTAACAAAACCTAAAAAGTAGATTTTAACACTAGTCCCACAGTGTTGATTTCATGATTGGCTTTAACAGATTATAGTTCAGTATTTTGGGGTGGCCAATCAGATTTCTAAGGTTGCCCTGGTCACATGGCCACCCCTTGTCTCAGCCCCTGCTGATGGAAGACTAATTATATTTTTTACAGGAAGTTTTTTTCTTTTACCCAACCATAATTATATTTTTTTAATAGAAATCCCAAGAGTCATCAGTTTTCCAGTTTGCATCAAATGTTAAACTTTTTATTTTGGCCTGTACATTGCTGTGCAATAAACACATTTCACCACCATTCAAACACCATCTCTAAAAGCCTTGTAAATAGTGTCCCTCCACATCAGTGTTTTCTATTTTTAATCACTATTCTTTCTGCTCCTGACAGAGAATTCTGAAGACATAGATATGACACCATCTGCAAAGAAATAAGAGGTACAGTTGTCCATAGTGGTCGTAAGAATCAACTCAAAATGAAAGTTCCTTACTCTGGCTTTGAACAGCATATACAGTAGACTAATGTGTAGCAAACCCAAAATGTAATGTCCCCATATGACAAAGGGTCAGGGAAACTTTTAAAACATCTGAAATCAACGACTTGTAAATGTCAGCCCTCTTTGGCTTGTTACAAGTGTTGCACTGCTACATGCACCAAGACCAGAGTAACACTTCTAATCCCAAAGGCCTCCAATCCACTGGGTCATCCTTTGTGACTTTGCCCTGTGGAAGATGTTCCTTCTTAATAAAAATGACCTCATCTTTGCCTCTCAGCAGAGTGAGCAGCACCAACAGCAGTGACACAGTGCAGAGGGGCCGGTGCCTGCACAGCTCAGGGCCAGATAACAGCAAATGAGATGTGACAGCTGAGAGAGAAAACAGGCCCAGCTGACGGGGCTAAAATGAGAACAGAAGGTCCTTTGATTCATGTGCTTTAGTATTTACACAGGGAGCGGACAGTATGCAAAGTAGGGGTTTAATAATTATGTATAATGCAGTAGAGTTTAGAAAGACGCAGAGGGGAAAGTTTCAGAGCATTTAGACCTGGTTTCAATCACTTTAACCCTAAAAGGTCTGCATTAGAAATGTTGCATAGTACGGAAGCTCTATGCAGACAAGCATACAAACATGATACCTTAACTCTGTTTTCCTGTGATCATGAGTCATTTCTGGATTTTTTTTTCTAGATCTAGATAGATTTTTAACGCTGAAGTTTTTGTGATTACAAGTCATTTTGCAAGGTCATGAGAAAAAATATGAAAACAAGATAACAAAATGTAAAAGTCATTACAGGAAAACTGAGTAAAATAAAATGTATGGATTCATGTCCTTTAGGGCTTCCTTAGAATAGGTTTTCTATTCATTTTATTGTTACTGCTTGTTGTTCTTTTCAATTGCGACTTATGGACAGTACATGTGCAATTTGTCAATAAAGAATCATTTTTATAAAATGTTGTAATAAATAAGAAAGCCAGACAGAAAAATCTTTGATGTTTGGTCATGAGAATTTGTCAAATAAACAAACAAAATTCAGAATCTTAAACAAAAGCAAACTATTTCCTTTAAATCCAGTAATCATTCAAATATCATACCGTTTCTTTTATTGAAAAGAAATGCTTATTTTTATGATAAGAGTGCAAAGAAGTTCTGATAGTTTCATCTGCAATGTACCAATGCTGGTTATTTTGTGTATTGTGCCGTTATTTCCCATGTTTCATATCCCTTCAAATTCCACCGCCATGAGCTCTCAATCAATACATAAAGAAAGATGACGTTGAGGCTAGGCGTTCTCTCTGCTACACCACCCCATGGCATCCGCCACGACAAGCCACATGCCGTTACAACTATAAAATCACAGATTTCTCTGGTTTTGATAACTATTGGAAATATATTGGGGTTATGTAAGTACACAACAACTATTTTTAGTCCATTATTAATTCATTTAATGTCAAATTATTTTAAATATTGTACCTTCAAATATGAGCAACTTACATGCTGTTTAAGTTGAGTAACTTGTGCTAGTGTGTCTTTATTTTAGATGAGTTTAAACAGGAATATGCAAATATCTGATGCATTTTGACAGGGAGAACGTGATTTAAATAAGTTTAACTGCTGTGATTTGCTGTGATTTGTGAACACACTCCAGGCCTTATAACAGATTTTGTGTGCCCAGTGTTCAGCAATAACAGCCTCTCGGTGACCTTGTTAATGTGAATTATGAGAAGCAGGCTTCACAGCTCAGGGCTCATCTGTTAGTAAAAGATCTGAGCTGTCCTTGTCAAGTAAAGTGGGGGAAATTTGTGTGTGTGTGTGTGTTTGTATATGTGTGTGTGTTCTTGCTGAAATTGTTGTTTCATCAATAAATAATGGGCAGACAGAGCTGTGATGGCCTTACAGCTCCTCTGATCTGTGATCAAACAGGAAGCACCGTCCTGCTCTCAGACTGCAAATACAGCCAGACCCCAAAATAACAAACTCAGACACATAAAAACATATACAATCTTTCCAATCTTCACAATTACACGACTTATACCTAAACATTAAAAGTAATCTTTAGTTTCCAAATCATCGTTCAGATCCCATAACAATTCTCTGCAGGTTTTTTTTTTTTTTTTTTTTTCTGCATCTACCTCTCTGAGCTTCTGACTAAAAAGCTTTTTTACTTCCAGGTACATTTTGGAGCGCTGCAGCCAGTTTTCCTGCACTCAGAAGCCAAGTGAGTGCTTAAACCTTTCCTTGTCAGAGGAGATATCCTGGCTCTGCTCCTCACACACAACTCAAGATGGGACAAGTGCTCTGGCTTCTCTGGACGTGAATATTTTTCACCTCCCTTTTTTCTGATGTGCAGAGTGCTGCTGATGATCTGTTTGCTGCTTCTTCTCATATCCCCCCCCACCCCCCCCTTAGGGAACAGATTTGTCTGGCAGGTGGCCGTCCAGGTTTTTTATCTCCAACTTTTGGTTTCCAGCACTTCTGCCAATTATGTTGGTACCAGCTTGTGTAACCATCTGTACTAGTATCATACTTTTAAAAAATGTATTACTGCATGAAAGGATGTTCAAAGAGTTGTACTATGTGTTGGTGGTCCTGCACAGACTGAGGGTCTGGTATATGAATTCTACAGGGAGAGGTTTGATGATGCATGGGTGATTTTAAAAGCCTGCATTTTGTTATTGACGCTGCCAAATTCAGCAGTATAATCTGAAGGTGATCTTTTTTTTTCTTCTGCAGGAAAAATTCTCCATCATGTATACCGGCTGCAGATAAAACACATATTTTGCATTCAGAAATTTGCAAAAATATGTCAAATTTAACAACAAATTGGTCATTAATAACAACCATACAGTTTAAATTATTTTGTGCTTTATCATAGAACCTACAGAAACTTTCCCTTGATGCCTTCGCCCAGGCAAACAAGCAGCTTTGTGTGGCTCATAACATAAAAAAGACTCATATCCTCCATCAACAACCCACCCAACAGATAGAAAGATATTTTACTCTGGCCTAATCCCCATCCATCCATTGCAGTAGACAATACCCATTTGGAAAATGTGGACCACTTCACATATCTTGGCAGCATCCAATCCTCAAAGCTGACACTGATGATGAGATACACCACCCGCTCAGCAACGTCAGTAAGACTTAGAAAACCAGGACCTTCAGGCCACAACCAAAATCTGAAACCTAGACCAAGTACAGCAGGCATCTTAAGGCGCTGGTGGGACAGCATCAGGGATGACTTAGAAAAATCTGTCAGTCTGAGAGCAGGATCATCATCATCATCATCATCAGCTGCCCTGGGCCGGTCATGTCATATATTACTTACTTCCCAGCTGCTTACAGGAAAACATGCACTAGGAGGTCAAAAGAAAAAGTGAAAGGACAACATTAAAAAGAACATGCACATTGACCTTGAAAACTGGGAGACCATAGGGAATCCAATAAGGCGTCCTGGAGAAAGCTGGTCTGTGACGATGCCGCGTTTTAAAACAATGACCTACACTGCACTACAGAGGACAAACGCAAAGACAGAATGGAGAGATTATTCCAAACACAATACAAACAAATGCCGAAAAAACAAAACCCAACACCACCATCGCTCACTCCTGCCCACACAGCACCAAAATATTCCCCTTCAGAACCGGCCTCTGTGTCTACCTGAAGACCCACAAGGACCAGGAAGGACGCAAGTCATACTCTAAGTGACCAATTATGCTGATGACTAATATGTTTTTAAGTAAATAAGTCCTACATTTACGTTGGCAAAACAGAGCTGTAGGGATGTGTGTTGGGTTGAATGGTTTGTGTGATGGTTGTCTTTGATGCCAAACAACAGATTGAACCAGGACGATTAATGGTCAGTCTGCATTTTTTTTGAACATGTGGATTACTTATCTCAAATATAAACAGCTAAAGAGCAGTTTAGGTGTTAGTGTATGTTACCATGGTGATCAACCCAGGTAATAAATTAAGCACCATGGTAGTATTTAAAACCCAGAGTAAACCCTGCAGTCAATTTCAGAACCCATCAGCAATCATGGTCTATCATCAGTTAATAGATATGCCTCTGGGACAGATGAAAATGTCTCCATAGTTCTGTTGAAGCCAGCGGTTAGTGTAATCACCTTCCAGGCAGGACTTCCTTTTCAGTGCAGCGTTTACGTTGCAGACTTAAGCACCTTCCTGGCACACTTCCTTGATAAAAGCCCAAGAAATTAAACTGATTTTCTATTTATTTACTCACAACTTACAGGTTGCCAAGTTAAAATCTTTATGATGCAGATTCAAAAACAGGCAAGCTTTGTCATTGGCGACTTTTAAAGTATTTTAAATGAAGGTTGGATCGATCATTTCTGATGCATCTCAGGCTTTATGACTAAGCGTCAAGCAGATTTGTTGTTCAAGTTATACATTTCCATCATCATCTGCTGCTACCTTTTATCTAGGTATCTGTTAATAAATGAATAAATCATTGTTAGAATTTTCGCAGTTTTTTCGCTGTGCATACAGACAGTTTTTCCTGTATACATCAAAACGTTATTGGTCAATAGATCTCAGACTACAAATGTACTACAACTAGAAACCTGAACGCTTCCCTTACAGATTCTTTATTTTTTTTGTAGAATCTGTAAATAGAGATGAACCATGAGGTGAACTCTTTGAGTACTGCCAGTGGCGGTTCTAGTCCACTTTTACTGAGGGGGCCAAACTGGGGCCAGTTGTTTTGTCAGAGAGGAACATTAAACCCAGGTTAAAAAGAGACAAAGATGATCGCTTTAAAAATATATATTATGCCAAATAATAGCACACATCATTAAATACCATGATTTATATTTGTTTCAATAACAGTATTTAATACTAGATTGTGAGTCCGGTTGTTGAGTCAAATAAAATACAGCCACAAAAAGACCAAAAATGAACCGAAAAGATACCTTAATTTAATTAAAGTAACGTTTGCTTTTTAACAATCATGTTCTGGTTGCCTTATTACTCTTTCTCACTGCCTCTGGTTGATCTCTGTGACATTTAAACTTTTAATGTTACACCAATTTGCCTCTTTCTCCTTTACTGCACACCTCAATATAAAGCACTTTTTTATTCTGGTTACCTGTAGCTCTGTTACAGCTTTGCTTCCTGCCCCATGGTGACATGATTCAGTTTGACTTTAAGCTTGTTTATGAGAGAAAGCGAGGACGCCCCATCTCTGCATGGCTTATTATTCTAGATTGTTTTTGTATTTTCAGTTTTTCAACCACTTCTGTTAAAGTTTGCACAAGCGCCAACGGAGCGTAACTGAACTCCGGCTGACACCTGATCCCCTGCACTTAACTTTTCTTTCATGTTTTGGTTCTCATTTCTCTTTTTTATGCGGAAACATCCTGAAGCAAAGATGTTTTCTTTCACATATCTGTTCGGCTCAGTGAGAGGTTGATGTTCTTGACCTTTTTTGGATTCGCACATTCTGCTCTGAGCAGGAGGAACATTCATTCACGGCTTCTATTGAAGCATCAAAGTCTTTTTATTTTTCTCTTTCTTTCACAGACGCATGTAGTTACGGGAAAGACTGTAGGTTGAATAAAAAACATGTTCCACCTCTGACCTTTAATTTGTCATATCGTAAAAACAGAAAGAGAAATGAAATTTAAAGTCATGCATTCCCTTTGATAAAGTATGAACATTTCTAATATAAACTGTTGTCCCAAACTGCCTTGATTACATCGTCTACTGCTGGCTTCTTCCTGTCAGCGGTGGACGCAGGAACCTGTAAGCCATATTTGAGTAAAAGTCAAAATATTACACGAGAAAACGACTTTTCAAGAAGTGAAAGTCAAATTTCTAATACTTGAGTTTTTAAATATCTAAAGCTTACTGTACTTAAGTGTCATAAGTATTTTTTCTGATCTGATTTGAACTTCAGTATTGAAAAAGTAGTAAAAATTTTGGAAATTCTAATTCATGTTTTGACGTCTTCACAACTTAAAGACAATTTTTGGTGAATTGGTATTTAGGAATGGGTGTGAATGTGTCGCCCGGTTGTTCTTGCAGTTTGCCTCTGGTGGACACTTGAGGAACTGCAGGTATTTGAAATTGCATTTGGTTTCATTTTTAGGGGCCGCTGTGGCTCAGTGGTAGAGTCGCTAGTCTCTCAACCAAAAGGTCTGGGGTTCGCTCCTGCAGCCACAAGTCCAATGTGTCCTCGGGCAATACAATTAGCCCCTAATTGCTTCTGCTGCTTCATTGACAGCGTGTGAATGTGTAACAACGGGATTAGCTAATACTGATGAAAATTTACACAGAAACCTCTGCCATCAGTGTGTGAATGTATGAGAATGTGTGAGAATGGGAAGTTGTGACCTGAGGTGTAAAAGGGTGAACTACACATTGCACACAAACTGCACTGCAGTTAAAAGTTATGGCTGTCTGGCCGAGAGCTGGCTGTGTGGTTTGATATCATCAATTTTTTCCTTTCACATTTGTTGCCTTTTTATGATGATAACAGATCTGTGAGTTTACTTCACACTCAAGCTGACGGTCGTAAACTGAAGAACACAAAGTGGATTTAGATTCTTGGTTTCCAAAGTGAAGCAAGGCACTTGTCACTTATTTACACAACAGACATGAATGGAAGAGGATGCTAAGATGCCTGGTCTGTATAAAGTAAGTTAAATTTAGAGCTATTGCATATTTTCTTGTAACTTTAAGGTTCAGTTAATACTCCAGGTTCCAACAAAATCTGAAAATATTTTATAAGGACAGATACAATTTACATAGACAAACTGAAATCAGCAATCCAATACAAGTATCATTGTGTTTATAGCGGATGCTAATTTGCCTAAGAAGGGCTTTTGTATAGAAAAATAATTCTCTAGTCTTTAAGGCTACGCCCTGCTAGCCCATTTATGCTAGCCACCCCTGCTATTATTATCCTCATCTTGTGCAGTTCTGAATGAACATAATGTCCCGGGGTTAAATTCCCTGCTTTCTTTTTGGTGACCTACTTCATATATTGGGCAAACTGAACAAATTATTTGTGAGTTTAACTTCTGCACATGATGACTCAAGGAGGGCACACGCTCTTCTATCATTGCTCTGCAACACCCTGAAGTCTATAAATTCAAACAAACTAGTTACATTCAATAAATGTTAATCTATTTAAATGTGGTGCCCATAGTGTGTTTTGTATTCCTCACTAAAAGGCATATTTTAAAACCAGAGCAGAGATAGATCAATGCATCTTCCTCTTGGGCAACCACAGCAAAACAGCTTGCAGGTGGATTTCGGAAGTGGATGTGAAGGTGGGGTGTGATCTGCATAGGGAACAGATCTCACCTCGGGCGAGCTGAAGAAGCAGATGAAATAAGCAGCGAGATTTTATGACTAATGATGTCATATTTCTGTCAGAGTATACTGAAGTGGTTCAAATATTCACTCCCCTTCATGCATCAGTTTCAGCAATACAGTAGGTGGAACTTTTTGCACAAGAATAACTTTGTAAAAGTTAGAATAGAGAGCACGGATACAGGGAGCCTTCTCTGCAGATCAATTAGTTTAAAACAGTCTGAAAGCAAAAAGACACTGAAGTAATTGTGAAGACACAATAACGTCAAAACATACTTTAAAATTGAATGATCTATGAATAAGAACAAAAGTGAAGGTTGTTATTCTTGATGAAAGAGTGTAATCTTATCATTTAGACTTTAGACAATATGGGTTCATATTTTATTAGGTTTCAAGTCTAACAAAACAGAAGTCACGGTTTAATCTTTTTATTCAAAAAGGCTAAAAGTTCCCCTCAAAAAACAGAACCCAAAACAGACATAAGCAAAAAGCATGTTAGGGTTGTTTCCCACTTGGGACCTGGGCCCCGAGTAAGCTTGACCTCAAAGCTTGTTTAATTTGATCAGTGTGAACACAAATGTACTGTACTCTTACCATACTCGTACTTTACTCAGGTACTGTGCCGGAGTCCACTTGAAGAGGTGGTCTTGGGCTTGATTCATGAGTACTCATGTACGGTCTGTGGGAGATGTGAAAATATCCATGCTCAAAAAGGAAGTGGACGGCTGTATGAATTGATTCTAAAAGGCTCCTGTCGCTTCAAAAAAATGTGCGCTGCACGGTACATTTGGAAGTACAGTAGGAAGAGGGTCGTTATTGGCATCTCCGAAATTAAAAACAAAAAAATCCAAAGTTACCAGGAAAGATGCAGCCTGTGAGTGGTTGCCATGGTTTCTTCTTCTTTAAGCTTTTTGGTAGATTTGCAAACCAACCATGTGCCTACTGTAACCTGCTGTAACGGACTGGGTACATAAGCAAATGTATCAAAAGATGTTACTAATGTGTGAATGCAGACAGGTGGAGAGGGGGCGGGGGACAAATCGGGCTGGGGCACGGTACAAAAAACTTTTTCCTAATTTGAAAACGCCCTTAGACTCTTAACTATGGTAGCCCTAAGTGGACAAGCATCGATAAATTTGAGTTTACCCTCAGGCTTCTCAAGATCTCAAGTGAGAAAACAACTGAAAATACATGTGTTATCACAGGAAAGTGGGGTAAAATACAATGTCTGTCTGCTTATGAATTTCTTATTCAACAAACAATAAAGCACCACAAACAAAGAACAATCAGCTTGAATGGATCATTATATTGTAAAGGGGATAAAAAGACAAAGGCCTTTAAGAAAGTCAGTGATTTCCAATCAACAGTCTGAAAACAGTTCCTCCTGACAATGCACATACTGTGGGGCCTGATCCATTGAAGGATTGTGCTGCTTTTGCAAAACTTAGTCTGTGCAAATAAGAGAAATATATAGCATGCAATGCAGGAAGCACCCGCAAAGGGTGAAATTGCAAATTGCACACAAACTGCTCTGCATTTAAAAATTATGGAAAATTGATTCAACACTTAAGTTGGAAAATTTTAATGTCTGACCAATAGCTGGCTGTTTGATTTAATATCATTATCATCTTTTTCCTTTCATATTTGTTGCCTTCCACCATGGTGACATCTGTGAGTTTATTTCATATTTAGGCTGATGACCGTAGACTGCAGAACACAAAGTGGATGTAGCTTCTAGGTTTCCAAGGTGAAGCAAACAGAATTGTCTTCAACCTGCTTCCATATTAATGCCCAATAGGTGGCAAGAACACTGGAGTCATGATATAAAATACAAATAAATAAAATATGTGAAGGCTTATAAGTCTACCAGAAATGGAAGATTGATTAAAATTGATTTAATACATTTTTCTAACTAATTTATAGCCTCTATAACTAGTTTCAGATCTTCTTCAATACTATGGAAGGTTAAAGTTTTGTTGCTGTTTGTGATTTAATGATTTATAAGTTGCAGCAACCTGTTTATCTAGACTGACTTTTAATTCCCCCCCCCCCCACTTTTGGAATATTAAGATCGTGTTGGCCAAAACTTGAATCTTTTAAACTTGTTTCATAAGCAAATGGATGACCCTATGGTTCTATTATTCTAGTGACAGGTAATTTAGTGGTTGCCTAGGAACAATGCCATTACACAGCACACTAATCTGTTAAAACTGAAGGCTTGAACATAAGTTGAAGTGAGAACCACTTTTTGCAAGTTTGATCGGACCCTATTTTCTCCCTTTTTATATGAAAAGAAAAACCTGCACACTACTTTTGCTAAGTATCACCAATGTATTAGAAAATCACAGTTAATAAACAGTAATGCAATGCAATGTTCTGACTAACCCGATACTTATCATCACTGCAGTGTGAATAATTGGACCATTCTTCTCTCTTAAAAAATACCATGAAAGTTATTTGCAAAATTACATAAAATAACCAAATGATGGAGCCAAATGAAGGAAAACCCCCATTCAGCAAATCCATGGAGGCTGTTTAAGTGGAAACCAGCCATTGGCACAGTGATTTCCCTGTGCTAAGAGCCTTTTTGGTTTCAGCAAATAATGGATAAATGAGTCAGTGAGGGTTTGTTATGAATGAAAACAGCGTGAAAGGAAACTGAGCACATTTGTATTCAGAAGGACCGGTGCCAAGCTGTAGTACCAATACCCTTTAAAACCAATTGGATTCTGGTTTAGCAGTCCCTTCTCATATTACAGCCCGGGAGGCTCCATGACACTGAATGCTTGTTCTTCATCGTGCCATCCGTCGCCCATTCAGTTGACAATTTATTACTCTATTCCATTCAAAGACTGTGAAGCTCTCATTGAGACAGCGAAACGCTCGCTGGGGGGATTGTTCCCCGACGCCAAGAGACAGAGTTCCTGCAAATGTATCCCCTCCAATAAATGTAAGCCTGTGTGCGCTATTGTTACAGCTTAGTGTCTGTTTGTAAGAAGTGACTCACTGTTAATGATTGTTCCATTGTAAAGCTTCCCAGACAATACCCCAGTGTCCCCAATCCAAACTACATTATTTGCCGTTTGACTTGGCTGGTGGTTTCTGAAACAAGTTTAAAGAACCTCTTCTTTAGGGTTGTTTGTCTTGGACTCCTTCCATGAATTCTGGCAGAAAAGTTTAAAATTCACATCGTGCATGAGTTATACGGTATAAAATAGGTGTGGACTTTCTCTAAATGGAATTAGCGTCACACATTTGAGGTTGACAGGTGCAGGTACGCTTCACTACACCTTAGAGAGTGACACTGACTGACATAAGGAATGCGCAGCAGCTTTGGCTTTCATCGGGGTTAACAGCTTAAACTGCTCACCACACATTTGATATATTCTTGAAGATCGGGGAGCCTTGCTTCAAACACACTGACAAAATACAGAATGTGTCATCGGGCCGCATGAGTGATGTGATCCAGGGGGAAGGGGTGACAAGGTGATAAATCATCACACCCTCCATCTCCTTTACAGACATACGTTGAGTCGGCTGTGAGAAATATGAGGCCATAAAATGTGACGTTTTCGTGAAACAATAACAGCAAAAAATAACTTTAACTTGTGCTAGCTGTTTTGCTAAAACAGGCTCCCTGGATTCTTCTGAGTTGTGAAGGGCACTTTGGTTAGCATGATTGAGAGTCACAATTTATGTTATGTGGCAGCTGATGGCGTAAATATTAAGTAGAGACGGATGCACACTCTGATCATCAACAGCTAATAAACTGAAGCTTCATTTTCACAACCAATTTGACTCACTGATTATTGCAATTCATCATTTTGAGTCTCAGGGATCAATGAGCAGCACCGAGCGGCGGTGTTGTCTGTAGTCGCCTGTAGGCTTGTCGTCGTGATGAATGACTTAATCACCTGGAGCTGAGGAGGCCGTACCTTTTAGTTACACTCAGATCAGAAAAAAGTTGAGTTGCGTTTTAGCCAACACTTTTTCTTGTGCACCATCAGTTTGATAAATACGCAGCCTCGAGGGGAGAATCAAGTATTGAGAAGGAATTGGTAGTTTGGAAAAGTCTCTGCCTCGGAGAAGCAGATTGTTTAAAGAATAACAATGAAGCATGACTTTTCCCTGTTGTAATACATCCAAATAAAGACCCTAAAGACACATGTGTATTACTCCTGTCTGTTTTAATTCAGATACTGTCTCAGCTCTGGGAGAAGTCAAAAGCAGCAGCATTTTACAAACACCTTCTTTAACTATCACTGGCTTACAGAGACAAATCATGCCCTCACTAATGTAATACATCATGTTGAACAGCATGGGCACTTTGTAAATATTCTGTATAGGACCAAAAAAGTTTTCTCACTGCTGGTCCAGAATTTTAAGAGATTTCCTTCAGCAACATGATATAGAGAAACTTTTAAACAATCACCTAAACCAGTGGTTCTCAAACTTTTTAGACTGCGTACCACCTCCGAAAATATTTGGCTCTCCAAGTACCACCATTATAGACGTTAAAATACCTAGGCCTATTTCTACACACATTTCACGCAAGAGGCAAATATATTCATAAAAAGAATATTATTTATTATTGACTGTTGGCAGCCACACTACAGGACTAATAAGGGCTAGCACTAGAACTGACACTTAAACTCCACACAACTCTGACATTTGCCCAAATCAAAACAAAAGTGCAAACATTGAGCGGATTAAAGTTGTTTTTTTGCAAAAACTAAATAAATTTAGAGGGAAAACACATTTGATATAAATACAACTCAATAGATACAAGACAGATAAGATAAGAGTATGTCAAAAAATTCAGTTTTATGCTGAACAGGTTTTTCTTTTTATATTGTGGAGATTTCTTAGTTTGAGAAGCACTGGCCTAAACAGAAAGTATTTGTTCAGTTCAACATGAGGTGTGAAGATGTTGTCACTTCCAAACCTTCAAATTCATCTAAACAGAGTATTTAGGTGTCCCTCTGGTAAAAAAAAATGTCAGCTAGCAGGTCACAGCAGGCAGGTTAGCCGTGTAAATATCCAACAGCCATTAAAGGTACATTATAACTATGTAACATTTATTAAAAGTAGGGTTGGTTATTTTTGAAAAACTAGCATAATTTTGAAAGTAACATTCCCTCAGTGCTCTGTCTGCACCCACCCCCTCCCCTCTGTGCTCCCTCTAAAGCCACGCCCCCTCACTTACATACACGAGTGCAGTTGGTCCATAAGTGGACCTCAGCTCATCTCTTGCATTGTGTAGAAACTACGTCATCTCATTCAGCGCTCAGTAAAAACTAAACTTTATCATAATACATGCGAGGTCTTCTTAAACTTTCAACCAGTTTTGGAAGACAAAAATATGAAAATACACTGGAGTGCAGATCGGCATAGCGGTAAAGTTGCACTCCATGTGTTGAAGCTATAGTCCAAGAAGGCAGCCCGGGTTCGATTCTGACCTGCAACTCCTTTTCCGCATGTCATTCCCCACTTCCGCTCCTTGATGTCCTATCACAGTCCTTGGCATTGCTTTGGCATCAGAATTTATTTTTTTTTAATACTCATTACTGACAGGTTTTCTCTAAAACTAATGTAACTAAAATCCTTTTTGAAGATGGGATACTAAACAAGCCTGTAGCACAATTTTCCCCGCAGTTTGGTGCCAAAACATTAGACCTTCTGCTACAGAAGCTTGCATTTACAGAAGCTGCAGCACGAAACTTTGCTTTAGTTGTGCTTGATATGAAAAGTAAGCCCTCAACCAAACCCTCCAGTGTTAAGTGTCAGGGACGACACTCTGCAGAGTGAGATGAGACATGGATGAGATGCTGTGATATCACATGGTGCAAGACGCTGATCTGCTCCCTGGCATACCAGTGAATCACTGAATAACTGTAGAACATGTTTGCATAAGGTAGCATCGAGGAATTTTAAATTTTTAAAACTCATTATATGATTAAAAAAAAAAAAAAATTCTGAAGTCAAACTCCCTCTGGGCTTGTTGTTTTTGGCACTGGTTTCATGCACGACTGGACGGAGCTTCCTTCAGCTTGTTTGTGTTTCGCTCTGAGGCTCGAATAAAGTCCTCCCAGAAGGCGGCCCCCAAACTGAACACTGAAGCGTTACAGTGTCAGGGACAACACTCTGCAGATATGAGACATGGAAGAGATGGACGCTGACCTGCACCCTGGGGTGTCAGGTCTGTACCTGGCATACCAGTGAATCATAAAATAACTGTAGGATGTTTTTTACATTTTCATAACTCATAAGATGATAATGGTAAATGGACTTGAGCTTGTATAGCACTTTTTCTAGTCTTCTGACTACTTAAAACACTCTTAAACCACAGGTCACACCTACACATTTACACACTGATGGTAGAGGCTGATATGTAAAGTGACCATCATTCATACACATTCATACACCCCCGACGAAGCAGGGGTCAAGTGTCAAGGTGTTAAGGTCAAGTGTCTTCCTCGAGGACACATTGGAAATGTGGCTGCAGGAGCTGGCGACCAAGACCTTAACCGACTCTACCAACTGAGCCACAGCCGCCCCATAATGAACAGAGGTTGTCCTTTTTCTAGTCAAACAAGTTTGAAATAATTTACAGCGTATGTGTCTGATAATACGATTGTTATTTTTCTACATTGCAGTCATTGTAAGCCACCAATGTATCAAGCACAAGTTGTATTTTTCCAGCACAAAAAAACCTCAACATTACTGTGTTGTGAAGATCAGAGTAACATGTTAATTTTTCTGTAAATTGAATTAAAGCTCTTTTTTCCCCTTTTTACTAATTGAGTTTTGATGCTCTTTAAATGTCACACTATACTCCAAGAAGGGTTCAAACATGATCTGAGTGTGTTAGTTTTTGAATGTTTGTTGTCTTTGTGAACATGCTTTTAATTGTATCCTGCATCTCTTAGTAAATGCAAAGGTATTTGGGCTTTACTTTAAAAGCTGCTTAGAGGCGAAATGCAATCGGGCTCCTTAATGGAACCGAATTAAATCAAAATGAGCTCATAAAGCCGCTCGCTGCACCATTCTTTAGAAAATGTGTGCTTCTTTCAAGGTGTTTTCTATCAAAAGGTGCCAAATTCACACAATGCTCAGCGTTTCTTTGAATGGACTGATCATCAAGCCGCACACATAATTACAGTTTGCTTAGATTAATGGAGAAGAGAAGGTCTTATAGTGCTTTTATTTAGACAGGGTCAATGTTTAATTTCAAATGGATGGATTCCTTTCGGTTCGAGACAGAATGCCGAACTCATTTCGAACATCTAAGCCGTGTGTTTCCTCACATATTTTCTCCGACAGTTCAATTTGCAGATGCAAATGAGTGTTGTGGAACGTCCTAAACCCGTCTGAACTCTGAACACACCGGGTCGTTTTCTTCCTATTCCTGTGCAGACCCTGAAAAAAGAAGGCAATGCTCTTACATGGTCAAAATAAAGTCAGAGTGACAGTGCAATTAATTCAAATAAATAAAGATAATAAAGCAAACAGGAGGGCGAGTGTTTCAGCAAGGTGCTCCCTTAGAAAATAACACATCTCTCCTGCATTTTCCAACTCACTGTAAAACATAAGAACTGCTTTTTTTTGCCGGTCAGCACTTTGTCCTCACACACAATAACTTACTCTCTCTCTCTCACACACTCTCTCTTTCTCTCTTCCAAACACACACACACACACACACACACACACACACACACACACACACACACCAAACAACCTCATAACCAGAACTTGAAAGTGGCTTCTCTGCTAACACTCTTTTTTTCTGTGAACAGCCACTGACAAGGTGCCCTTGAGCGACCCTCTGCCACACTGCATTTCTGAGCAGAGTATGTGCGTCACAGGACCTCTCATACTTTTTCTTTGTGGCACAAAGTCTAACAGGTTAAAGCAGCCACGTGAGGCGCCTGGTTCACAGCAACAAAAAAAAAAGAGTGACAATTATTCTTGAATCGCTGCGTTGACGCTACAACAGAAATATGACACTTTTTACCGCAGCTTGAAGGTCTACTGACACAAAGAAGAGAAAAAACATCAGTTACTGTATCTTTTAGCATTTCTGTCTGAACGTAGTATGAATAAAATCTATATTAAAAGCCTGTCCTGTCCAAGGCCTGACTGTTATTGTTGAAACAAGGACGTAGTCTCAGTGACATCATCAACTGGAGGAGCTTTTTAAAGCCTATCGATGGCTGTCACTATATAAGAAAGACCTTTCAGCTACAAAGGACGTGCCTGCACATATCTCTTTGCCTAACTATAAAGAAAACAGAAAGATGTGGTATAAAAGTCCCTGTACTGATATTACCAAAAAGACTGAACAATTGATAACAGCTTCATTGTTTGCACGAGGCTGTTAAGAGGTTAGTAATAAACCTATACAAATTGGCATGCTCATATGGAACGTAATGGGGATTCCTTGGCTTTTGCACCCAGCCTCCAGTGGACAATTGAGGAACTGCGATTTTTTGCACTGCGCTTCCTTTTCCCACACCCGAGGTTCCCGCTTGTCTAAATCTTTGCCATGAATGTAAATCTCACATTGGATTTATTGTAGAGCAAAGTCATTCCGACACTGTGCCAACCCTAACCCTAACCCATCGTACGTAGATGGAGGCATACCAGGGACAAAATTGCATTACTGTTAAACTGTGGAGTTCCAGTGCTGTTTGTGTTTTTGTGCATGTGTTGTGCTGCTTTGTTTATAGGTAATCCTTTTGCGCTTTCTCAACATAAAGTAAAATCACAAACAGAACAGCATTGTTGTGTTGTGTGGTTTAATGTAAATAGTCAAATGGAGTGATGGTGCAGCATTGTTCCTCCACTGTGGTGACGTCTCAGTGTAAGATGAACTAATGTACACTGACAGGCTGTCTGGCTGAGGTGCAAAGCATGCAACAAGCATAAAGATCAGACAGAAGATGTGAGCTAATGGCTTCACAACTCTGCTCAATAAGGGAGGGGGGGGTTAAGAGCCTATGTGTGTCTCCAGGTTCTCCAGCACACACCAGTAGAATAAAGTGAAAACGCTTTTAAATTACAAGAAAAAAACACTCCACAAATGTATTTCCATCCCTCTGCATGTGTCCTATACTGTGAAATCACTGCAACCAGTTCCCTCTTCCCCAGGTGAAAGTCAGCACTGTGTCAAACATTGCATCATTCTCACTAAATTGAACAACTTTTCAGGCTCTTTTCAGAAGTTTACATCCAAAAAATCAGCTCCAAAAAAAGTCAAATGTATTCATTTATTGTAAGTAATGCCACGCATGCTCTCACAGTAATCACAGCCTCTCTGCCAACAGGGTCTCTACCCCCTTATACTGTGCTCAGACAGTAAGTAGGTGTGGGGTCGGAGAGTGGTCAGACACAGGAGTGGGAGTTAATTCCCTTGTTTTTAGTTTCCATGGTTACTCTTCTAATCTATTCTATCATTCATTGTAAGTATACACTGAGGTTAAGCCACTTGTTTTGGACTTGTTCCCATTGACCCGGTTGCTTCTTTTTCCCAAAAGATTTGGCTGCTCTGGTGAGACAGAGGTAGCTTCCAGGTGTGAAGAAATGTACAGAATATTAAGCAGGGCAACACTGAAAAAAGAATATGCCCACTCAGCAAAAAAAAAAAAAAAAAAAAACTTCCCTGAATGAATAATGGAGGGAGGAATATGAAGCTAAAGCTTGATATTTGTGTTGCACTAGTTAGAACATAATAGTGCGGGGGTATATCATAACATTATGACATAACTGAAAAGGTCAAAGGTGAACATGGTTCTCTATCAGCTACTAAAACTCTAAAAGTCATATTTTATATCCATCCCTTCACCAGATAGTGAATAATGGAGACTTGTGAAGAAGACTGTGGAAGTCTTCTTTATGAGGCAGGTCTTAATTTCTTTCTTCCTCATATTTAGTAACACACCTTGATTTAATGTGCTCCCATTAATAACATGTGAATATCTGCATTATACAATCAACATGAAATCATCACAAAGTGTATCTCACTGCCCTCTTGTGAGTTTGGCTGAGGCCTAGTCCACACCTAGGTGGGTTTTTGGTCACTGAAAACGCACCTTTAGGAAAACTCTTTCCAGGGTGAAGATTTTAAGGAACTCCGTTCAAGGTGTTTCTGTGTAGACGGGGGAAACAGAGTTTTGAGTTGAAACGTCACACTGCGCGCCGGTTTATCTCCCGTTTGACGTCTTAGTGTGACGCTGTCACTTTTGTTTTAATAAGATTAGTGCGATAGCAGACGTTACCAAACTCGTACTCCCACCATGTTGACGGGCAGAGGTGCCTGAATGGAAAACTTTGTAAAATGAAATGGTCATTGCAGGGGAATGGCAAGAACATTTTAGCATGTCAAGGACTGCTTTTGGACTTGGCGTGCTCGTGACAGCCGTAACATTGCGTTTTGCATTTTCATGTGGACAAAGATGGTATTGAAAACTTGCTTGTTGAGAAATTGTTCTTTGAAACGGAGGAGCAAAGCCTCTGTTTACAAAAACAAATTTCCGCCTATGTGTGGACTAGGCCTGAGAAACACACAAAGTACTTTCATACGATGGATTTAAATATATATATTTAAGTGCTGAAAATCTAGGCCTACCTAACACTTGGTCGGCATGAACATGTAAATCCCATGGCATGAGCAGTTTGTCCTCACTTTGTTTTTTTAATTTAGCCAACATGTATTCGTTTGTGTTGACAGTATCTACAGTCATTTATTTTACTACGGTTTCAGTTAATATGACAAAAATAAAATATTGCACAGCCACAGTAGTAGGAGTTATAACAGGGCCAATGGAAGAAGTGAGGTGATGCCAAGAGCCAAGTTGTTTAAAAGGTTTTAACTGGATTTGGTAATCCACTTTTTCTACCATAAGGATCAGGTAATCCAGCTCACTTTTATCCTGCTAAAAACTCAATGGGATAACCCTGATCCATGTACAGACATTAATGGATTACTAAATCCAGATTGCCAGTGCTTTAGAGTGGACTTCACATTCCTCGCTAAAATCCACACAACGAAACAACAAAGTATTTGTGCTGATGAAATATGCCACCGAAAAGCATTTGAATTCAAGATTAAATATGTAATTTAACATCCGTAAGGATCTTTCAGTTTGTGTGGATTTTTGCGCCCCCTGTGGACAATTTGGAGTAGAGGATCAAGTTGAAAATCCAGTCTGTCTTTGAAAAAGCAGGATAAAGGTGAGCTGGAGTATTTGATCCTTGGTAGGAAAAAAGTGAATCATCAAACCTTTTAAACAACTAGGCTGAAGTCCTCAGACTGGGGTGTTTCGGGGTTGACTGATGAAAGTTTAAAACATAACCAATGAGCATAAGTCTCCGATTCCATGTAAACATAGCTTACAACAATCTTTCCTTTACTCTATGTAAAAATAGAAGATAACAAAAGCCCGGTATCTTGGTAAAATAGGGGTTTACACCCAAATCTCAAACTTGAGGTTAATCAACCAAAACATTACCACATGTAAACATGTTAAATTTTTATGTTGAGCTGCTAAAACTGGCTGCAGAGTTAAGTCTATCAAGACTATGTCAGCTCTTGTCTGTATTTGATAACTGGTGATATAAAAGCTGACAACACAATTGTTAAAGTTGGATTACACTGTTATCGTATGCTGTTTGTATCTTCACACTCTTCTTGTCATGAATCAGAGATCAAACTGTTTAAAGTGAACCTGGATCATTTTCAGCATGTGTTCATTTATAAAACATGAAATATTGAAAACAACATGTTTGTATTTCAGTTGGCTGTACACACACACACATTAGCAACATGCTGAGCACACATGCAGTTTAAGGCACACACCTCCTGCAGGAGGTCTGCAAGGTAACACACGGGGCTGAGACGCAATATGAAGATATTTCATACCCAGCGGAGCGACTCCAGACATTTTAATATTTCTATGTGTCTTCAGATTCTGTTTCATGCTGTGTCTGTTTGAGGTACAACCAAACTACAGCACATTAACCACTAACCTCATGTTCCATTCAGATAAAACACAATTTGCTTGCATGCCATATGATTTAGCAAATGTCTTTGGATTGATTTCATGAACATCTGCTGTTGATATGAAAAGGTTTCATATAAAACAGTATGAGTAAGGGTGCCATGCATTTGTTGGCAGCCATTAGTAATGTTTATAACAAACACAAGAAATAAAGCAACTTAATGGAAAAATATGAAGTATGGCCTTCATATAGAACAAGGAAATGTATTTCGGAAAGATTTTTTTTTTTTACTAAACATGTCAAATAATCTACCAACTGTCATGATTTCTTATAGTTACGTTATATTTAGCCTAACGCGAGCACTAACCACTACGCTGCTAGCGCCCCTATAACACATTATAGAAATTATGAAACAAAGAAACTTGAATCCCGTGTACTACTCAGTCATGAAAACAGTACTGTCAGGGTGGTAGGTCAGTAGTGAGTGAGTACACCACCTACATACTCCCCTCTTTGCAGCATGCTAAGTGCTCTCCACAGGCCCCTTGTCTGATGGAGACACAGAACTTATGTTTGATTGATAGACTACTATTGATCTCTGCCTGATTGAACAATAATGCATCACAAAAAAAAATCATCATCAGAGATGATCTGTCACAGTCAGCTTAATCACTTCTGTGTGACACAATGACGCCACAGTCAAACATAATCAGTGGAGTGCAGTGATTTTAACCCAGTGCAACACACTTGATTAGTACTAAAATACAAGCCATATTATGGAAAACATATAAAGTAAGGGTTGTATTTTATCAGCCAAAATTTCCGTTCTGAATTTTATCAGACAAAATTTACGTTCTGAATTTTATTTCCAATATGTGCCAATATAACTACATGTATTCAATTTAATTTAATTTAAAAATATATAGATTTCATCTATCACACAAGCAAAAATGTGTGTTTCAGTGTACTGTTGTTATTCAGGCCATTAAAGGCTTTTGTATACCTGTGATTATTTTTTTTTACAAATACTTGATAACAGCATATGAGGGATCAACTCAATAAATGTGTTTATACCTATCAATATAAAAGATCAAAGATAGATCTAAGAAAGATATCTGCCAATATATCGGTAAAGGTCACATATTACCTGTCTGACTAAATACACTTTACCATGTTTCTCTAACACTAATATGTGTCCCTAGTCTGTAAACAAACCCCCTAATTGTGAGAAAGTCCATCCTCTCTGTCTTTTGCCTGCTCCATTTTTCACAAAATGTGTGCTCAAACAGTCCATTTGGAGATTCTCCCTTCATGACATCACAAAGGGCAGTAGCCTCTCCCCTAGGTGGGTGACACTCCCACAGCTAGGTGTTTGTTCTGCCCTCTGAGTCTGCCTTCTCACTGTAAACAATAGGATGTGGAGCGAGAAAGCAAGAGCAACCTAGAGAGGTGGCGTGGTCAGACACAGCTCATTTACATATTTAAAGGTGCAGACACAGAAATAGCCTGTTCTGAGCAGGGCTGAAATAGAGGGGTTTATAGACATGATCAAATACAGGATCACAGTGGGTTTTACAAACTTCACAGACATGTTTTGAGGAGCTCTGAGACTTATTATAACTGGTTGAAAAGGAAGATAACATGTGACCTTTAATATCTGTATCTGTATTGGCCTCAAAAATCCCATAATTGTCAGTTAGTAGTTTGAAAAAACCTCCTTTAAATTATTTTATCATTTTAGAACCAAAAGGTTGAATATGTCTTTAAAATCACTGTTGCACCTTAGTCATGATAAAACATTCATACTCACTATGCTAGTACGGATAAAATATTGCCACACAAAACACAGCAGTACTTCACCTAGTGGTTTACCTTTGAGTTCACGGCAAGATTTTTCTCTGCAAGACTTCTTCACATAATCTCCCTCACACAATCCCTTTGAGGAGAGAAAACATATTTCTCTCACTTCAGGTGCTTTGGGTACATATTTGCATTTTTCAGACATCAGGTTCATTTAACATAATGTCAGGACACCGAGCCTCCCCTATGACACCAGCAGGAAGCTGTTCTCGCTCACTGTCTCTAAGTCCGGCTTCATCCTCTCTCAGGAACATCATCTAATCTATGTGAGACTAAAAGTTAAAGGTTAATGCTGCGTTATATGCAAACATCAATATCTAATGCAAACTTAAAAGCACTTAACTCGCTCTACCGATCAACATATAGAGGTTATTTACACATACTATGTCAGCTTGGACGTATTCCTTCAATATCATTGACACATGCATATATTGTTGGGATTAGTGGTCGATATTTCTTTCAAATGGCAGCATGTAAAAATAGATTTTTCCTTAAATGCCTCACAAATACAGGTTTTACTGACCAGCTGCAGTGATTTTTTTTTTTATTCACTGGAACTAAAAGCATTTGACTTTTTGCAGGAAATCTTTGACATCAGGAGGTAATACTATCCTCCTATGTGTCAGGCAGTATGAACCAGTGTGTGAGGAGTTGAAGTATCCTCAGGTGATAAGGCCAAATTAGCCACATCCTACACATACAGATGATCCTTTTTTTGAAAGAAAGGCTCTGGCATAAGAAGATGTTATAATTTCAAACTTAACTAAAGTACAGTCCAAAAGTACAAACACATTCCCTCTTTTAAAGTAAAGCATGAGACTATTGGGAGACTATTTAACATCATCATCATGAATCATTCTGACTTCAAATAGAAAAAAATAACAAATTACATAAAGTATTAAACTTAAAACTCTGCTGTAATGTGTAAATCAGTCGTATGGGGAATGTCATATTTCTGTAAATGTGCTCAGATGTTGTTGGCAGAGTTGTCTGATTCACTTTCATCCTGATGCTTACAAGTTTCTCCAGTCGATCAAAGAATATTTATTCACAAGACGCCTCTTTTCATTGGCTGAGTTTCCCTCCCCAGTCTGTTTGTCTTTTACGTGGGTTGATTTTCCCTCTGTTATTGGTGATATGCACTGAATGAAACTGAATTTCCTATTTTGTCTTCTTGTCTATCTTGTCGGGTTGTCATGGTATCAGAATTTTAAATTTCAATCTGCTACTAGTACAAATAGTACAAATATTCCATACTGCTGCAACAAAAATGAACACAATATTGGATCATTTCTTGTTTTACATTTTTCATTGAAGAACAATTGCAAGCAAACTCAATCTCACTGTCTAAATACATTGGCAACATTTAATATTTAACACACCAACATTAACACACCAACATTTAATTCCCAAACGTTGCCAATGCATTTATGTGATTTTCATTTCATTAGACATAAACACAAACATAACTTTTGCATCTTCATGAGACCATAGGAAGACTTGAGAATTGTCAGGATTTCAGTATTTCACAACCTTTGACTTGAATGGACCAATGCTGATCTCTCTTTCTCTCTGTCGTTGCAGCTTTTGGTTAAAATCATGACTGAAGGTATGCAGGTTTTTTTTTAAGCTATGGTACTGTCGATCTATCGATAATAAAAAAAAAAAATTGAATGTTGCATGGTTTTAAAACACACTGTATCAAAAAAGTATTGAGAAATCGTACGTTGTGATAACCTTACCATCTGGTTAAAATCTGCATCGGTGCAGTGATGCCAATAATGAACTTAAATTGTCTTTTAGATCAGTAAAGAAAACTGTTTTGAATATCTAAGGAATATAAAGTAGAGATATTTGCATTCAAAGGGAGGGGATAAAAGTTGTCAGAAAAATACATTCTCAAGTACAGAGCAGGTACATCATGTCACCCTTTGCCTCAGTCCAGTAACAAAGCAGATCTCCTTCAATCAACACACAACTCTCTTTCACCAACTTCTCATCATCAACAAGCCTCCATAGTTTCACGGCTGCATATAATGAAGGGTGAGACTTTATCTCAACAGTGCACCACTCAATTGAGATGCCTCAGAGAAAAAAAAACCAGCATGATGTAAACACAGACATACTAAGAGCAGAGAAAGAGGAAAATAAAAGACTTACCTGGGAAGACGAGCACAGCAAACACCCAGGACAGGATGATGAAACACACTGAGTTATACATGCTTCCTGAGCTGATTCTGATCTGCTGCTTTGTTTTATACAAGCTCTGTTTGTATCTTTCCCACCACAGGGCTTCGGAGAGCTGCCCACTCTGTTTCTTTTTTCTTTTTTCTCTGCTGGATGTCAGTGCTGATTGCTTCCCACTTGCAGGTTGAACTGAAGGTGCTTTAAAATCCAGAGCAAGTAGTAGCTGGCGTCACACACACTCTCTCTCTCTCACACACACACAGAGAGAGATGTTGGCTCCTCGCGCAGTCTTCGATCTCTCTCTCTCCTCCACGTACTACAGCACACAGAGGGACCAGCACTCTGCAAGGCTGGGGAGGGGAGGGGGATGCAAGGGGGGAGCAAGTGTGGGGGGGAAGGGCGGTCTCTGCTCGGCTGGCATTGGCTGAAGCCCCTGTCAATCACTCATGAACAGTCCTAGCTCTGTTTTTCTTTCCTTTTTTTTTTCTTTTTGGCTGCTATAAGTCCTCAGCCACGCTTTCCTTTCTCTGCCCTGTGACAGAACTAGAGCAGGATTAAAAAAAAAGATGATGCAGGGTTGATATTCAATAAAGGCAGGAGAAATAGCAGCTTTCTAATTAATGCACCAGATTTGGGAAGTGTTCTAAAAAATTGTGTATTTATTTTTCTTGTTCTCTTACATGTTTTTAAATTTGAGATTATGTAGGATTCTGATGCAACCTGAAGACAGTTTGGACGGCTTTTTGCAGCTGAAGAGAATGTATTCATTTTTTTAAAGAACAGAAACACTTTTAAAAAAATCATGAGGTGACAATATGTGTGACGAGAATCCCCCTCAAACCCCCGCTGCTGCTATTTTGAGGATGTGTGATTTATTTTAAAGCCTAGTTGAAATTCCCTGCCACAGGGGTTATAAATTCACATGTCTAAAACTATACCCCTATTCGATTAGAGTTTAGGGAAGTGGGATGCCTCTCCTTCAGGAGGTTTTGGGTTCTATCCCTATGTGTAGAGATGTGCTTGGGCAAATCACTGAGCCCCAAAGTGCTCTAAAAATGCACAACTATCAGAGTTTTGATTTGCATGAATGTTTGATCAGTACCTCTGCCATTAGTGTCTGAATGTATATGTAAAGGGATGTGAAATGTGAAGTGCAATCTCAACATTAAGGTTAACACAAAGTTTACAACAAAATTCACACTGCAACGGATCTGTGATTTTATACCGTCCAATAAAAGGCAACATGCACAGGATTGTTAAAAATAATATTTTTTCTCCCATTTTCAGGATATTGTAATTATAACAGCACCATATATCAATGCATTTTCTACCCATTTGACCTTAAATCATATGTACAGCTTCACAGCTACCATCTCAGACGTCTCCCATATTTGCATAATGTTGCAATTAAGCAAATGTCAAAAAAGGGAGAATTAAGTGCAATGAACAGAAATGTGCCCACGACACAAAAAAGCTGCCATCCTGAGACCAGAAAAAAGCTCCCTTAAGCACAGCTATAGTGCTCTGCTGCACATACACAGATGTCTATACCAGTCAATGGGATCCTTGGCACTGCTTTCCTTTGCTGAACTCTCTTATCTGGGGTGCTGTACTTAGTCACTTTAAGGGTGTTTCACACTTACTTTGTATGTCTGAATCATAGAACAATCTGTAACAGTGCTGCATAATTACTTTAAGTTTGGTCTGTGCTCACACAGGGACATTTACAAGCGGACAGAAATGTGTGATGCACAAGTAAAATGCTCTATTTGTTTGGAATTTCTTGCATGGAAAATCCCAGGAGTAAACAAAGACGAGTTTACTTCTGCCTGCTTGTTGCTGCTTCAAAGACACTTTCCAATTTCAAAACGGCCAGACAACTACACAGATTGATTTTGGCTCTGGACATAGGTTTTTTATATTGTTTGCATTTATCACTGTAGGGAAATGACACAGTTTGAAGATAAGTGCACAACTGCAGCTGGAAAAATAATATGTTGATGTACTGCAGTTGCCAAAGGCGCTTATAAGGACAGTTCAGGAGAATGCACACGTTAATCCCCATGAACTCTGACCTGCTCATCCCTTGAAATTGTTTCAACATCAGGTAAGCAGTGATAAACAGAGAGGGTCCATGGCTGTTGCTCTCTGAAGTTGGGTCGGTTTTTACAGCAAACTAATGTCACCAGAGTCTGAAAAAAGGGGTCCAAGACCTTTTCAAGTGGTATTGGTACAGTTGTTTTGGTCCCCACCAGGGTTTGATTGAGAGCAACGCAAAGAAACCGCACTCCCTAGGCAAACTGGAGTTCTCAAGTTCGTTTCAACCGAACCAAACAGGTTAGGTGTGAAAATTCCCTTAGTTGCACACAAGCTCAGTTTCAGTTTCTCAATCATCAGGTCCTTGGAGGCTATGTCCTGGACCTTTTTTTCTTGTATATTTAACAAATCTTTGGTGCTCGGCATACTACTTGGAATTGTCCCTTGCTAATGATATTTGGGATTACTCAGTTGACTGTGGAGATCTTGCTCCACAAAGCTTGGGGTGGGTGTTTGGGAAGCCCCTGACTAGTTTCAGGAAGTCCCTTGACCAGTGAAAGCTTGCCCTTGATGAGGTGGGTCCTGCCAATAACCATTGAGGGCCTGCCTTCGATAATTTAGAGCCAGTTCATGGATTGTGATGTTGGGTGGATTGTCTGTTGCTTGAGCCTCTTGAATAGTGGACACCTGGTAAGGATCCTCCAAGGGCAGTTCAGTGTCAACGACATCAGCCCAGCTCATTGGGACTGGTTCTGCTTAGTCTTCCATCGCCTTTGGTGTCTGGTACTGGGTTTCAAATGGTACTTTACTTTATTGTTATATATATATATATATATATATTCTATACATACATATTTACATATATATACTGTACATATATTCTAGTTTTATTTAAACTTTTGGTTCTTAATTGCACTGTACGTTGTTACTCTTATCTTCTATACTATTTTTTATTTTTGCATTCTTAAGGAGAGCTTGGAACACAAAAATGTCATTGCCAGCTGTGACTGCTTTGCCTGCTATGTTGTGCATTTGACTAATAAAGATAACTTGAACTTGAACTTGTACTAAGGACTTTGCTAAGTATTCTCTAACTGTATTTTTCCGATATAGATTTTTCTGGGGCTCTTTTTGTGCCTTTTTTTTAGAGACAGGACAGTAAGTCAGACATCTGAGACAGAGAGAATACGGCCTGTGGGAAAGGTGTCATAGGTTGGACTCGAACCCAGGCCATCTGCCTGGAGGACAAGCCTCCATACATAGGGTGTACCCACTAACATCTAGGCTACCAGCGCCCCCATCAAATATACATTTTTATTGCAGAATGCACATTTTCCTCAAGAACTACATAATATTAACCTTTCAAAAAATGCAAAAGTATGTATAGCCTATATTTAAAACTAACTACGGGGGTTACCATTACCTTCGAAACTAGTCTCTAGTGAACACTTAATGAAATGCATATTCCTCCTCGGCTGTATTGCTGCTTGGTGTGAACTGAAAACAAAGCCAGATAACGTTTCAGGGCATTTCTCTCTCTTTCTCTCTCTCTCTCTCTCTCTCTCTTATATTAACTGTTTCAGTAGAAATACATCAAGTTTAAAACTAAATCAAAAAACTTTGGTGCTTGTTTAAAACTAGTTCCCCAGCTCTCCAGAAGTAGCCCTGTATACCAAACTCTGCTCAGTGAGCTGACAGTCCATCTGACTTGGGCTGCACAAATCATTGAGTGAGCGATTCACTCACTGATCTCTGCCCTGAGCTAAACGACCGAACTCTGCCAGACTCTCACTCACACACAAGTTCAGTGCTGTAGTCAGTAAACCACCGAGGACCAACCCTTACTCTTCGGCTCTATCCCTTCAGGAGTTTAATTTACTTATTTATCATCTATCGAGTCATTAGTTTTTCATTTCTGATTAGCAGGCTGTGTAGCTCATGGTGTTGTTTTAATCACAGATCTACAGGATGACTAACAGCTGTTTGAGATCTTGAAGAAGTCCCTTTTCTTCTTTACTAAAGTGATCATAGCTTAAACGAATTGTATTTGTGTGTTGATATATGAAGATTTTAAATGCCCAGAAAGCATTATTTCAAAACCCTGAATGTTTATGTCGTTCCTATAGATACAAGAAATTACAGGCAAACCCTCTATTGGCCAAGAAAACATATTTCCTCCATGTAAAGTCAAGTTTAGATATAAAGTGTTCTGCAACATTTTGATTTTATTTACTTTTTGCATAAGCTGCCAACTCCCTTACATCATTCCTCGCTAAGTCAGATGCCCCCTAGACACCACATTTTTTGGCTCGCTAACAGCTGATAACTGTTAATGTAAGTGTTAAAATTTGTGTGAAACACGACAGTATTGCATAAACTGTAAAAAAAAAAAAAAAAAAAAAGGTTCTCCCTCTTACTTTAGGAGTTTGTCCTCTTTGGACTAATTGTAAATGAGTGGAAGGAAACATGAGAGAAGGGTGGTCACTGTTGATAAAATGGTGACATGTCCTGTCTAAGCGGTCTGTGATGAAGGAGAGTCGTACTTCAGCAGCATTCAGCCAGTCGATCTAATGAGTGCAGTTACTTCCTCTTTAATCTTCCATTGATAGCCTCATTACTAGCAAAGAGGAAATTGCTCTTGTTGGCTGGCAGTGTAACAATCACAAGGCATCACAGATGAAAGGTAAGATAAATCAAGCACAGATGATTTCAGACTGATCCAGACTTTTTTTTTTTTCCTCTGTGGAATTTCCTTAAACCAAAAATGCTCCAGGAATAAATCTCTGTCTGTCTGCACTGACACCACATCTTCGTTTTTTGCGCCCGGATAAAGATGAAGGAGCTGTTTCAGAGATGGGACCAAGGTGCAAATGTTCTACTGGGATTTAGGCCAAGAGGTGTGCACCTCTACTTTGCAGTCAAACAGCTTCCCTCTACTTTAAAGCAATGTAACTGTTGTTAAGATCTCGCTCTGGCTACCACAATAAGTAATTCTGTAACTGAAAGTAAGAAGCAAATGCTGTATGATTCTATTTCCCTCTTTCAAAAAGCTGCTCAGAGGATAGAAAGTAATGAGGTGCTGATTATGAGAAGCTTTATAACACTTATGAGCTGTTTGATGACTGGAAACATTGTACACTTGAAGTGGCATGAAGCTAACAGATTGGTGCTTCCATGCCCTGACCTGTGTCTCCTTATCCCCTGACTGTCGGTGTATATAATCCCTGTGTCCTCCCTCATGTTGCAAGTTTGTTGTGTGTTCCCATTGTGTTGCCTCGTTCCAGCATTGAGTTTTCTAGTGTTTGACCAGCCATGTGTTAGACAGACTCAGGCCTGTAGCCCCATACATTCCAATAGTTTATTCTGATGATTTATTATTTCATTTTTAATCTCTGTAGCACTTGTAGATTTTTTCCAAAAAATATAAATTGCATTACAAATAAAATGTTTTATTATTATTATTATTATTACAGGAGCCTGATTTGAGTACTTTCAGAGGGAAAATGAACAAAGCACATGTAAAAACATTCATTCCCAGCATTCCTTGCAGCACCTCACACTAAGGTGTGAGGCGTAGGGGGACCCAGGACTCAATTTCTTAATTTGAGAAAATCTGGGGGGAAATCAGCAGGGAGTCCCAGGGTATAAAAGCTGTGGTCTGCCATTGTTCCTTGTCTCTCATGTGCTGGCCTTGCTGCATCCGACTACATCCGTCTGTCTTCCCTGCTTCCATGGCATGTTTTGAAGAGCTCAGGAGCGACTACCACTGCACCACTGTGCAGCCCCTGTCTGGTTCTGTGGACAGCATCTATGCCAACCTGCTGCACTTCTCGTTCCCCTAGTCGAGACCTGCCTGAAACTTGCTGCACCACAAGGCTAGTAAAATCATTGCAGTTCTCGTTCATGCTGCACAGCCTGCTCCGACCTCCACCTCAACAGCAGGGAAGTGTGGACAACAGGAACGCAAGGAACCCTGCATCTTATCCCATCTCCGCCTATCCCAATTTCTAAACGAGTAGGGTCTTTAACCTGCTCTTTAGTAAAGCGCCTCATGATAACACTCGTTATGATTTGGTGCTATACAAACAATGACTGATTGATTGATTGATCAAATAGACAGAGCCTTACATTTTGATGAGTTTTGACATTTTATGGTACATATATAAATCATGCATATTACTGAAAGATATCTACCGTTTGTCGTGTAAACAAAGCTCACTTCACACAAATCCAACATTTCTCATTATTCACTCATCTATTAGATATTAAGAACTATTTCTTATGATCAATGTTATTTCAAAAGCAAGATAATGAATACAATCTTTAAAAATGTAAATGTGCTTATTTTTCATAAAGGAATCCACACTCCTCTCCACACACTTCATAGTCTGAAGGTCCTCTTCCTAATGGTTGTATAAGTTTGATAAATGTATTGCTCATTTAGCATTACATCATCCTTATGTAAGACTTGTGATGAGTTATAACAATTACTTCTTGATATAAATAGTTGTTTTTTTTGTTGCAGCTTCTTGTTGTCTCTGGTCTTATTTCCTTTTATCCTTCCAACAATAAAAGCAAGAACACGTCCCACAGAGAGCACATCAACATTTCCCAAGGTGCTTTGCTCCCTGTTTTTGCCCTTGGCATGGACCCACTGTGATCTGAAAAAATAATGTTTTTTTTTCAGCATCATTACTGAGAGTGCTTTGAATTCTCTGGTCGTACTGAAGGTTTATATTTGTGGCATAATTCAGGTGGAATCATTTCTGAATACACATCCAGGCCTTTACCTGAAAGATTTATAATGTTGGTCTGTTTATGTACGAGGGGTACGATGTTTTCAATGGATCATTTTTCTATATGCCGTTAGCTCTATGTAGTAATTTATTCTATAAGGTTAGTGCAGTACAATGGAAACAGTTTTACAGTAATTTATTGTAGTTCAATCAGGAGAGGTAAATGAATCAAAGATAAATATTTATTTTACACATGTGCTATTGAATTATTGTCAGATAATCTTTGGTGCTTTGACTCTACAGGGCGATAAGGTGATTGAAGATGTTTACCCTGAGGGGCAGCAAGATCTACCCCAACGTGGAGTCCGGACGCTGGTGGTGGAGGTGTTAACTGATGATTTCGTCTGGGCTGATGGGATGAAGAAGCGAACTGCACTGAAGAATAGGGTCGGCCAAAACAGCTATAGATTAGTCTGAGGCTGAAGGGATGAAGAGGCTGACCAAACTGTGAAGACTGGGGTTGACTGGACGATGGCTGATGCTGTGATGTGAGGCTGATGGGATGAAGAAATTAAGCTTATTGAACTGTTGGAGAAGATGGCTGGATGATGTCATCTGAGGCTTATGGGATGATAAACTGAAAATATTGTATCAGGCTGAAGGGATGAAGAGGCCAACTAAACTACGAAGACTGGGGTCTACATCATAATCTAATGACGCTGGTTCAATACACCGTAGCAAAGACATCCATTCATCATTTCAGATTAGATTTCAAATACAGATTCATTAAGAAAAGGGCTGAACCATCAGTAACTGAAACTTCACACACAGAAGATGACATCACATTTTACAAACACGTGACACACTGTTTGACTGACAGAGGATATAACATACCAAAGCAGTAACACTACTGATACTGAAGACAGTCAACACTTTACAATCAGGAGAGACTTAAGTAAGAGTGAACAGTTATTTATCTAACAGTTTAGGAAAAGATAAATATGCAATGTCTTTGGCGATTAGACTTCATCATCAGAGGGGTAGCAGGGCAGCAGGATAGGATACCCCCTTGATGGGGTCTACTGATGATGGTTTCTGAGGCTATGTCTAAACTCTGCTGAGCTGGTATGAAGGTGACTGAGGCGGAGGAGCTGTCACACTGAAATGGAAAAACTGACTGCGGAAGAAAGAGAACATATTTTAAAATTTGACCCCCGCAGGATGATTGGTTGTGGCAGAATCTTTTCTTTTCTTTGGTTGCTATTGATAAAAAAGTTGAAGTTGTGTTTCAGGAAACAAAAACTACTTACAATTCAGTTTCAGTTGGTGAGATAGATCTGTTTCTTTGTTTGGATTAAATAGGAAAAAGCTGCTCAAAGTGATAGTTCTCTGCAGCAACATTAAGAAACCTAGGAGTTCAGCTTTACTGCTTTCTGGATGGCCAGTCCCTCTAACCAGCTGGGGAGATGGTGAAAAAATGTAAATAAGCAACAATTGTCTGAAGGAACCTTCTAGTTCAACAAAAAGTGGATTCTTGGACTGCAGGACATTTGACTTGTAGTTAGTATGTCACAAACCTTACATATTACAAACATACACAGTTACTCTCCCACTATGTAGACAAGCAGAGGCGCCTGAAGGGATGACTTTGCAAAATAAAATGGTCATTGCAGAGGAATGGTGAGAAAATTTTAGCATGTCAAGGACGTCGATTTTGACTTGGCATGCTCATGACAGCCGTAACAGTGCGTTTTGCGTTTACATGTGGACGAGGATGTTTTTGAGGACTTAGCGTGTGTGGACGGGATTCTTTATTGTTTAAAAAAATAGCCGACTACATAATGGACTCGGCCTCAGTCCATCAAAACTGTAATTCCACATCTTCCCCATAGTGATGACCTAACTAGAACAAGCAGTGATTTGAACTAATTGGTATATTTTCATTTATTTCAACAATACTTACCCTCCATCTCAACTGTTGTTTTTCAGCTTTTAGGTCAAAATGTCATGTTCCAGTTATCCACTCTGCTGCTGTTCCTATAAACACCTGCTGTTAGTCAGAAAGTATAACTCCCCCTGAGGTTCAGCGTGGAAGGTCAACCAGACCTCAATCACCTCTTCATGACTCACTGACCACAGCCCCCCGCCAGCTGCCCAATTGTTTTTCAGTTTTTTCTTAGAAAATTGTAAAATTCAGAGCAGACAGTAAGTAGCCCATATGCAACAGTAAGAGAGGTGAAGACATGGGCAAAAGGTTTATAAAATGAAGAATCGAAGGAAAGCAAAAACAACAAAGGGAAATGCAGATGCAGTGATGGACGGATAGACAACGACTTTGTTGTATAATTAATTAAGAAAGAATTTAGACAGGAATCAGTAGAACCACACTGTAGCGAAAGACAAATTAAATCATTCTCAAGCCATTAAGGCCAAATATGATGAGCATCAAGGAAGTTGGTCCAGACAGATTTCAAATCAAATCCCACCTTCATCCTCTCTGCTGATGGCCTCATAATGTTTATTCTGTTACCCTTAACCCTGTGTGGAGGAAAAATATGTAATAAAAATTCTTTGTTTTTTTGTCGTTTGAAGTGCTAAGTGCCATGCAGCAGCGTTACATCATCATTCTTAGTGTTTGGTAACCAACCAGCAGCACTTGCACAAGTTTTCACCCAAGAGGTTTGGACTTTTTAACAAACGTGAAGTGACATAAGGCTGGGCTTATGTTTACTCACAACATCCAATCACAAAAGAGAAGGACTGTGTCACTGTAACCAATCATATTAAGGGATACCAGTGACTGTGTGCCAAGCAGGGAGACGTTTTGCGAGCAGGAGAGCAGAGGGCTAGTACCAGGCAAGAGGAAATAATGATCTGCACGCATGTAAAAATGGTTTTCTCATCTCAGGCTGCAAAAAAAGCACGCTCAAGCTCAGTAATACACAGTACATGCAAGCTTCAGGTAGTGACAAGGTGGATACTACACATACCCACCACCACATGGCCCAGAAGAATGGCAAAGAGAACACAAACATAGAAAACCACATTGAAAAGTCTGCAGAAAAAAAGGCAGTCACAGTAGAGCCAGGTTGAGGTGTGAGCAATCACCCTGGATCAGACTGTCTCTCTACATCACCTCTACTCCCTCATGAAAATGAGAGAAGAGAGGAGCAAAGAGAAAAGAACATAGGAGATATATGGTTTTATTCTACCTTTATTTATTTTATTTTTTTTGGATGTCACTTAAGTGTCTTCAGATCACGGTTATCCCGTGTCAATTTATGTGCAATGTGAAGCTACGAGTTAGGGTTAGGGTAACCAAAGTTTGCTAACATTAGCCTGCTAACACAACAATGCAGGACCCAGGCGATTGCAGCTCGAGCAAAGGACAATTTTATCCTCCGCTTCCGCTTAATGGTGCTTAATTATGGTGCATTCTAATTCATAACTTCTTTGTGTGAACGTGAGTTGAGAGGGGTTGGAGGTGTGTCACTGGAGGAGAGCGGAGGCTTCAGAATTGCTGAGGTGTGGCCAAACAGCAGTTTGTTTTTGTTTCATGCTGGGGCTCAAGGGTGACATCTACTGGATTAAAAGTCACATGTTCTTCCTTTAACTTTCCATCCTCACTGTTCAGCTTCTTTTGTCAAATCTGCATACGCTTTGTCCTCTCATATTGTTCCTCTACAGTGTGCTCCCAGGAAACCGTCAGTCTCATGAAATTAACTATCTGCTGACTTGCAGACCATTACACTATGTCTACCTGCATCTCCCAATCATGAGCACTATTTGGTTGGCCTGAAAACATACCTCCTCTATATTTCTCTCCCTCAAGGACAAACTGAATGACTGCAATCTTTTCCTGAGTACCTCCTAAGTTGACCTGTTGTCTTTAAATGTCATTTCCTGCTGCTTAGCTTTTCAAAACCTGGTTATATCACCATGTATACCCACCATGTGATCGACCTATCTTACAATATTTGTGTTTAAATATTTGAAATGATGATCTTGAACTTAGAATTTGCCTTCAGATGAGTCTGTATCTCATGCTATTTGGAGTAGCTGTCGGTTTTTTGCTGTGCAGGTGTGCTAAAACATAAAAGAAGAAATGATAGATTTTAATAAAATGGTTTGGAGCTAGATAATTAAGTGAGCAGGATTTTAACAGCAGATATCCGGGGGTGAAACAGAGGTTGGTTATGCAGTAAGAGGAAGAGTCAGCCCTCTAAGAGAGGCTGTCAGCCTACCAGATAATTACAAGCTCAATTTCAAATTGAACCCTTTGAACTGTCAATTGCAGCTAAATGGAGTTTCCGTACTGCCTTCTCTTATCCTTTCACACAGTCGCACCAACTTTCAACTTAAGACTTAATGGTAGAGCTGCATCTAAAAAAGTGGATTAGGATTTCTTATAATTGTATTTAATTCTGCAAAAAGGAAAACACGTCTGTGAGGAAACACATGTGCAACCCCACAACAAGCCCTGAAACAAACACCAAAGCTTTACTTCAACAGTCAGTTTTAAAAACTTTTTACCGTAATTTTTCATTTGGATTTACCAACGATATGTTAGACTTCGGCGTCTTGTCTGAGATGAAGTTGGGACAAGGAATGAATGAAAACAAGACAAAGTTATTAATGTTAAGAAAATAATAATCATGACGGTCTAATGAGCTCTGCAGAAAAATCAGCAGTGAGATGAACATCCTTTAAAATGCATCCCAACAGAAAATAAAAAATGTAAAAAATACTTCTTTTTGGTCATAGCTAGTGTATTCAACCAAATGTTTGTAGAGTTTTGAAACTTTATATCCATGCATATCATGGACGGATAGCATGACTACAGGCTCTAGACACAAACTTGGGCGTAATTATTAATAATATGTAGCATTAACAGCAGCTCATACAGATTTAAGAACATTTCAAACTTCAACAGCCAACAAATCTCAAACTGAAAACTCACGCAGACTTTTCCAATGACCAGTTTATAGTTAATAATAAACAGAGCAAAGTGACGAGCAGAAACACAGACATCAATGCGCACTCATCGCATTTCAATTTATTTGGCCAAAATAGCCCACAAAACAACTATTGATCCCTTGACCTTGGCAAAATCGCAAACAGTCCCATCATGACCTGAGCACAATCTGACCTCCTGGCTCTCTCTTAAAAAAAAGACAGATTTAAAAATGCATACCAGCAGGGAAGAAGAGATCCCCAATATTGAACACACAGTCAACACAATGTGGAACCTCCTGATATTATGACTCAGAAGCTTCTCTAAGTGATTGTTCCTTCCTTTATTTACATTAAATAGTTTGTAGTTCCAGTTGGCATGTAGAAACAGCTGTTTGTAGTTTGCACCTCGCTCTCTAGCTCAAGCTCTCTCTCAATTGTTAACTGAAAAACTAGAAAAGCAAGAAGGCTAAGAAACCCAACTAAGACTTACACGTACCGATACTCACAATGGTTTTAAGTGTGTTGTTTTTATTACCTCTCGCTTGGACTACTGTAATTCCCTTCATATGGGAGCAAATCGGTCCTCCCTCTCCAGTCTGCAGTATTGGCAGAACGCTGCTGCAAGGTTTTCAACAGGTACACAGAAACATGAGCACATCACCCCTGTACTCACTGGCTCCCTGTTGGTTTTAGAATTCATTAAAAAAATGTTATTACTTGTTTTGAAGTCACTGCATGGTTTAGCTAACTCTTATTCATACGAAATTGTAATCCCTTACACCCCAGAACCATCACTCAGGTCCTCTGAGCAGTCTCTCCTTGACAAGCTCATAAGAAACTCAGGGGGCGATCGTGCCTTCTCAGTGTCAGCCCCCCCCCATCTGTGGTATCAACTGCCTCCCCTCATCAGAGGCGCTAACTCATTCAATTCATTCACAACACAGCACAAAACCAACCTTTTTTTTTACCTGGCCTTTTAAATGAGTAAAAACAAATTCAATATTTGATCATAAAATGTATTGTCTGTAAAGCACTTTGGTTAGCTGAGGCTGGCATTCTCTGAAGTGAAGTCGTTGATCAAGTCCTCAAAGTCAAACTCTGAGTTAAGTTCTGATTCAATGGCCATTAGTGACAGCATGTTAAGGCGTCTCTGTGTCATCTTTGTCCTTAGTTCATTTTCAATCCTGGACATTTGTGAAAAGGACCATTGTCCTTCACAGTTGCTGAAAAGAAGCGTCAGTTACAACAACAGTCTCAACAGAAAAAAACAAAGTCTGGGATGTTTGCCAACATTTAAAAGTAGTTTTGGCAAAGAACTTTAGTCGAGTCAACTTGATGGACCACCGAGTGTTTGATAGTGATTTCAATGTCGAGTCAATATGGGTATAAGGGTTCCAAATAACTTGCTCCCATCTATGTGTAGAAGCAGAGCTGAATGTGGACTGCAGTAAATCTAAATATTGTCCCATCTCTGGACTGCTGGCATCTATGCTGTTGACACTGCCAAGTTCAGAGAATGCGCAGAACAAGGTACATAAATGATTATTGGGTTTCTTTGCTTCAAATGCGCCTGGAGTCCAATGTACCCCAACATGTTACTGATCAAATTATCTCTCATTCACTCGGACACTTGCCAGGCCCTAGACGCTTGCACACCTTGCCCATGCAGTGATCCGTATGCTTATGATTCTTATGTGGTGAAGCTTTTAGTTGTTTACTAGTTGTTTAGTTGGGGTATTTTGGGCAAAGTTTTAAACCTAGGACAAGGATTCCTGTTTTAACTGTGTGATAGAAAATTAATCTTTATTCCAATGACATAATATGCATAATATGTTTCTGACAACTTTAAGGGTCACAGATAAGCAACACTTCCTCATTACTCTGTTTAATCCAGCTGTTAGCAGCTTCACTTTTACACTAAAGTAGCCTACTTCCAGTTCATAAACTTTTGGCAATCCTTTGCGCAGTCTTATTAATGGACTCTGAAGCTCCTCCAGTGAGCGACTAGTGATGCCTCAGTGTACTACTGAACGACGTCTCAGAAGGTCTTTTTTTTCCAGCAGCAGTCTGATACTTTGATGAATTGTTTTTTAGTTGTGGCTTTGATTCATGGCTGCAAATGATTTCTTAAACGGTTTCAATGGTGTTTGTTGTTTATTTACTTGTGTACTGGGATTGTGCTGTCGATATTGTGGGTTGTGAGTGTGGATTGACCAGGTGGCAAATTAGTTTCTTGGGATGAATACAGTTTTCTAATCTAATCTAATGTACATTTCTGGAAATATTTGAGGCGCGAAATAGGCAATGTAGTAACATATTCATGCTTCTTGTTTGTTCAAAACTGCCTGGTTTTTACAGTTTGAGCAGCGTTTGAAAGAGAAAGAGAGAGAGAGCGAGTGGCTGTACTCTGCACAAGTACATCAATGAGTTTCACATGAAGCAGCCAAGTTCAGCTGATAGTTTGTCATCCGGTGGAGAGGCAAGCTGCTCTAAGTTTATGTCACCCAGCAGAGGAACAAGAGGAAATGAATGTGTAGCTCTGCTTTCAGATAACATGTACACTGTAAGTAAGTTCAATATTCATAATTTCCATTGGCTATACATCACAGGGAAAATCCTCTCTTTCAAAGGTAATAACAGAATAATAACACGAATCAGAAATAACAATAATCGGCTGACTATGATGATACCTTTTGTGACCCTCAAAGCAAAGTGGTGTTGTCTGGCACAAGAGGCTTTAAACCCCAAAAAATGTAATCTCTAACTTTTACTTTTACTTGTTACTTGTCTGTATGCGTAAGCCTTTACTCCCCGAAAAAAGAGTCTGAAGTTTTTGTGATTTGTAACTTCCATGCAGTTTTCCTTCTGTTTCTGTGCTTCAAGGTTGTTAACAAGTAATAGATTTAGTTTGATAGAGATGTTAATTTCATTGTTTTCTGTTTGCGAGTCACTTTAACGTCCATTGACCCTAAATGCCACAATATTACACTTTTGCTCTCTTTTATAAACCTCACTTCAACAGCACATCCAAACAATAAGCCTACAGTATCTCATTTGAAACTGTTAGGTAACTGACCGTGCTGCAGTGTTGATCGACTTGGAAGTGCAAACAGGTGGAAAACAAACACCTGTTAGGACTAATGAACCCAGAGACTGTGAGGAGAATGCATTATCTTACAGCTCGTAATTAATGACAGTTTTGAAGAACCTGTCATTGTATTTCTCTGCTTTAGACACAAGGCTGCTTTAACAGCAGCATGGATACAAGCGGGACTTTGTTTGAATGATTTGGTGTCTTGAGGGATTAATTTCAGGATGCCAAGGCTTCATCCATCCCTTCCCCTCATTCCTCTTAACTTGCCAGCGCCACATAAGAAATAAATAGTTTGTCCAGCTGAGAAGGCCGTTTAAGATTTGGCTCTCCTCTTGGGGTGAAGAGTGATGAGATTTTGATCCCTTGTGAGGAACTATTAGCTCCTCACCCTCCCTGCACAGACGGTTGTTTGCACTTTACTCTTTATTTTGGCCACAAAGTGGAAGGCTGGAGGACAAGCAGATGAAGAGAAGAAATTGCCAGTGTGAGGAAAAGCACTGGCCTTTTTCTTTGAATTTTCCTGCTAGCCAGCCCATCAGTGTGGGAGATGTTAAAATGCAAAAAAAGACAAGCCATTGCCAAGTCATGAATCAAAACCAAAATTAGGGATAATTTATGGGTTCCATGGTAATTACAACATATTTTCAGCAACCAAGCTGCATGATACAATGACGGATAGCACAATCGCTTGGTTCTTTGGATTACAGTATGTCATTGGTTGTGAGTAAACATAAACCCAGTATAATGCATTAACAAACACATAATCTGCACTGTACAGTCCATAGACTGTATAGAACATGGATGTAGCCTCAGTGACATCAACCATTGATGCCTCAGTGGCATCAACCATGCTGTCTCAAATCTACTTTCAATCAACCCAACAACCAGCAAAGTGGTGGAGCTTTTAGCCTCTGAGCAAACAGCTACAACATGCCTACTAAAGCATGGCTTGGGACCAAACAAATCAAGCCAGAACCAACCTGTGCATGTTTTTTTTCTGATCCGTCTCAATAACTGTATTTATGGACCAGAGCCTGACTAAAAGCGACTTTTTAATTCAATTTATAAGTTGACTTTTAGAATTAAAGTTTGAAGTTGTTTGAATCACAGAAGTCTGTTCACATGAGATCTTAATGAGTGCAACTCTACCTACCAAGTCCACAGTCAGGCCAGGTAGGGCTTGGGCTGGGATGCAGACCTCTAATACCTACCTGTCGGTCAGATTAGCCATGCCCCTTGTTCTGAGTAACTCTTATCTTTCATAAAATCACTAAAATAACTGTGGAGTTATGCAAATATTAATACAGTGTGTGTCCATAAAGAAATTAGCTGTTCTGACCAAATTAGATTTTTAAAACCAGGTTGAAAACAGGTTGTTTTTTTTCAGCTGTATAAAAAGAGTATTTCAGAATGGATGTGTATGTGACTTCTGGGGATTTTGCAGCCAACCTCTTGTGGACACTCAAGGAACTGCAGGTTTTTTACACTTCCACTTTGGCTAGATTTTCAAACACTGGAGGTAGCCACACAGATAATATAATAATAATACATGTTTATTTCTAATTTCTGCATAAAAAATTTGTAACCATTAAAATCTTTATTTACTATGAAATGAAATAGAGGCCAGTATTTGAACCACAAGCCATTTTTATGATTTTCATTGATTTTTATGATTTAGGAGAATTATTGTGAGGTCCCCCCTCCTACTGTGTGCTTTGCCCTCTCTGTCTGTGTTTGTTTCCCTGCAGGTTACTGGTGATGGTGTTCAACCGCACCTTGCCAGTCCCTCAAGTGTACTTGAGATCCGGCAGTCGACGTATTCTCTTTCTCAGCCTCTCTCGGCCTCTCATCCTCACCAAACCATTTCTAGTCACTTCCTGCATAGTTTATTTTGTTAGTATAAATTTACAACATACAACATGCAGCAGACACCACACACTCACACACACCCGACACACTGACTAACTGACAAATACAACTCACTCCCCTTGCAATTCGTTGTTATTCTTGGTATATTTAGTTAAAAAAACGTTTGCATCATTTAGTTAAAACACCTTGATAGCCAGGTCATGAAAAAATCAGGTCATGAAAACCTCCCTTTCAACAAAACCTTTTTTGCATGCCTTAGACCTAATTGCAGAATTTCATTGCAGTCATTATGATCGTTCAATAAGGTGTGTTATTTTTGTAAGTAATGATACTCAGGAACTGCTTGAATGCTGACCAGAGACAAATGCACACTTAAAAACGAGGGTGCATTTCAAGGTTATTCCAGGTTTTCTTCTGAGTACTGCCGTTGTGTTCACCTGAGAATTTTCTCTCTTCACTTTGAAGCACTCGGCGTATTTTCTTTTCTCACATCTGCCGCCGCTAATCCCTGAAAACAATATCCTCTTTTCTCAGGACTCAAGGGGTAACTCAAGAGGTAAATCTCCCCTCCCCTCCTGGCAATTGCAAAGTCAGTGATGGGTTGAGCTTGCCTCTGCTTAATAACATTTTCTCTCTGCAATTTTCATATCAAACAGGAATGTGCTGAATGAAGGATTCAGGGATAAAAAAAGACATTTCAGATGCCTGTTTGTTGGGATAGAAAAGGTATCTCTATAAAGCTATATTTGTACATTACACCTTTATGTGCTGAAGGGCTTCGCAGCAATACATAAAGTGTTTACTTACGATGCTAATAAAAGGTGATTCAACAGTCAAGGTAGCTTAGCCACCTGGTTAACAAATAAAAGGCTGTGAGAAGACTGGAAAATTTACTCAGACAGACTATTGATTGACTCGCTGAGGTGTATGTTCAGAGAACTTTTTATCCTTACTCCCCTAACCTTGTGACAACTGATCTCAATGTATCCCAACTGTCACATATTATGAATATGTATGACACTGCGCTCACCACTCCGCATATCTCCTACAGTTACCTCTACCAGCCGTGCAGGAAAACCTTTAAGTGATTGTGGAGAGTTGGATAAGCTACCCGAAAGATTTTGCACAGAGCTTAAATAGTTTAGAGGATACGACTTCAGTAGAGGCAGCAACAGAGCAGCCGGCTGAGGACAAGCTGGCTGGCTGGCTGGTATACGGTTGCTCAGGCAGGAGCAGTTCACAGAGGTAGCAGACTCATTTGCATGAAACAGGGAGTCTTCAGTTTTTAAAACAGAGTCAGGTTTTTGGGAGCTTTTCTGTTAGGAAAAGTAAAAAATATTTTGTTATTCAACAACAAAGACCATATGACTACATCTCTTCTCAGGGGACTCAATGCACTTGATTTGCTTAAGTGTACCAAATGGGGTTCCAAATGGTGTTTAACTGTATCCAAGACACCACTAGGGCCGTCAAAAAGCACAACATGCATTGCTTTCCTGCTTCAACCAGCTCAGGAAACCCGGGTTAAGCGGGCATGGTCTTCTGGGAGAGGTGACAATATTCTTTTTTTTTTTTTTTTTTTTTTAATGTATTTTTTTGGGCTTTTTGTGCCTTTAATGCGGAGATAGGACAGTGGACAGAGTTGGAAACCAGGGTGAGAGAGCGGGGAATGACGTGGAAAGAGGCCACAGGTGGAAGCGAACCCGGGCCTCCTGCTAGAGACGAGAGCCTTGATACAAGGGGTGCACGCCCTAACCATTGCGCCACCAGCGCGCCCCGAGGTGACAATATTCTAATCGCACTGGAGCTTTTTCAGAAAATACAATTGTGATAATAGCTCCACCCATTCACACACTGATGGCAGTGGTTGCTTTGTAGTGAGAACATCAGAAGTAACAAATCCCATTCATACGCATTTATGCACCGCCGACAAATCAGGGTTAAGTGTCTTGCCAAAGGACACATCGGACATGTTGCTTCAGGAGCTGGGGATCGAAACCCTCGACCTCGGCCACAGCCGCCCGTGTAAAGATGTGAAGGGGTAATGGTGTCCTGAGTAGAGAATGAGCTCACACTCCCTCAGTGTGTGTTACAATGTGAGTTTCTTTGTTTTGTGTTTTGAAAGCGAATCCAACCGTGCATGTAAATTAGTGCATGTGAGTCTTTGATTGTATCCCACTGCTGAGCTAATCACTATTTCTCTGCACTGCGCAATTAGCGGCAATAAACAGGTGATAACAGTGGCAACGTCACTGCTTAAGCATAGAACCCACCAACCCCCCCAACCCCCCACCACAGGTCAACAATGTCAGCTGTGTCAGCACCATGCCAATGTAAACACTGTTCAAGCTGTTAGATTACAACCTGCTCTTATTCCCAGGGCATCAAATACCAACAACCAGAGTTGAAAGCCGCCTGAATAATAGATGTACCCTGTATTCCATATAGAGCTTCTTAGAAAGAAATGTATTCAGGAAGTTGTGGGTGGATATAGATCACCATTTTGGTGTTTATGTAAAATGCATCTCTTTTCATCACAATTGACTTTTATTCCCTGTGTTACAGAGCCTTCATGCACACTGGGGTTGAATGTAAGCCCAGATATACTCAATCCACCCCATTCACAAAGTTTGTAATGATATACACATGAAAAAAGTAAAAACAATTCTTTCAAGGTTTTAAGTTCAGCTGGAAGTCATGGGGCTTGCATACCACTTAAAGGTATGAAGTGTTTTTTTTTTCCATCCCAATTATTCAATAAAGCTCCAAACCAACATCTTGAAGTCGAGAAAAAAAAGGAGGAAACCTGCCAGACTCACGGAAAAAGCAACACTCAATGACACTATTACGCTGCGAGCACAAATTGTGAACCACTGCACCATGTAATTGACCTTGCCTGCTCAATAAACGTTGAATGTGCGCAGACAGAAATGCTGTGAAGAGGGGATCCTTACGTAATTACACAAAGGTTCTTTAATCAGAGAAAAAAAGCTATACCGAACGCAAACAAGCACTTAATAACTTGGACACAGACAGAAGGCAGATGGAGCGGGTAATTGTAAGGAGTCACAGAGTACACAGAGTGTTAAATGAAACTAAATGTGATTTTTACCCCCACTAGGCAATAACACTCACTTGTTGTTTTAAGAAAATCCTCTTTAACAGTAAGCTGCATTCTAATGTTTATGTGTGAATGGGTATGTTGTGGTTTCCATTGCAAAGCTGCATCCTTGTAATCCGTCAGTCAGAGGCTTTTCAGAGGGGTGTAATAGGAATCGCAAAAGTGTTTTTTTGAATTTTCTTTGTAAACTCTGGCTCTGTACACGCTCACATAAGAGCCCATCATAGAGCGCTTGGTGCAACAATTGACGCCCTCTCTTGTATGGAAGATAACAATCATTGCTTGTCTGCTTCAGACAGACTGATAGGGCATTCTGAGAGCCATTGATGAATATACAATAAAAATGTTTTTGAAGCAAACAACACTGCTGCTGCACGGAAGGAGAGGGATGCTGTAGGAAATGTTTGTGTTCTTTTGTTAATTATAGATTTTAAAATCTGATGAACTGCCAATGACTCCCTTTTATTTCTAATGTGAACACTTCAGACAGCACCACTCTTTAACTTTAACAGTTGTTCCACTTATCTCATGTATTTAAAAATATGAATACCTTGTCTCTCTTCTTCAAGGCCACCTGTTTTCATTCATTTCTTTATTGTTTCCTCATGAGAGCATTGAGTGGTCCGGGTGTTCACTGGTGATGATTGAGAGACATTTTCACTTGAATGTCCCACACCTTTGCACACACAGTATTGTCTGCTTAAGAACAAATGTGTGAGAGCACACTTGTCAAAGGTCCAGAGGGACTGAAAGGTGGTGTTGTTTTTCTGCTAAATGGTAATTCTGTAAGAGTAGTGAGCATGATTTTTTTTCCTCTCAAGGTTAGAGCTATTCCTCCTACGCACCTGCTCCATGAGCTAGTTGGACGTGCAACGTGCACCTCCTTTGAAAAAAGTATTGGAAAAGTAAAAGCATCAATACCACATTACACTCCACTTCAAGCCCCCTGCATTCCGAATGGAACTTAACCGTCTTTAAGAAATGTGTAACTGGTGATGAAAAACATGCATGCAATAATAGGTCTAAATAAACGTACCAGACCGTCCGAGTTGAATCTTTGTTAAAAAAATTTAAATTCACTGAACTCTGAAAGCAAAGTCTAAGCTCAAGATACAGACTGTTAGATTGTGGATATGTAATGTGTGATGTAGTGAGAACTTTTCAGATGTGAGATTCAGATGCAGGAATCTACTTTTGTGCAACATTAGTCTTGCCAAACTAGTTTTCAACTTGTCGATCAGAAACTTAACATTGAACTGCTCGATAACCGCCTGTAGACATTCAAATGGAGATGATATAAGTGTAATTTAATGGCACACTCAAGGAGTCTGTGGCTGCACAACTCCCACTCTTCATCCCTGAAACAATCATCCAACTCCACCTACAAGCGGCTTGAATGCTCTGCATGTTTGGTCCAACACTTTTACACACAGGGAGGATCAGCAAAGTAGTAAAAAGTTAAGTTATGATGGTGTCAGAAGCTTTCTGGTTCTCACTGGTGTTACGGCAACACAGTCCCTGATAGGTTGTATGGCATGGCTGTCAAGCTAGTGAGGGGGGCGGGCCTTCCGACCTGGTCGAATGGCCAATGGCAGGGAAGCCACCGTCTTGATTAGCTGAGGCGGGCAGGTGTGCGGGACAAATGTTTGAGAATGTGAGAAGCTTCGTGGGAGTTGTACGAGAGACTGTCGGTGCCTTCCCGTGTTCTTTGTAATGAAGTCTTTGAGTTATTGTCGCGTGTTTTGTTAAATAATGGACTGTCCTCCGACGGAGGAAAGCGTTGGTTTGAACCGAGCAGAGTGAGCTGGTCCAGAGAGTGACGTATCGTCGCGATGAGAGAAGACTGCAACAGGTAAGGTCCGTCTCCCTTACCTTAGTTGGCAGACGCCTGGAAGCCCTAGACATAGTAAAAATCCCAGGGTTGTGTTTGCCGTGACACTGGTTATCCAAGAACAAGGAGAGAGAGAGAGAGAGAGAGAGAGAGAGAGAGAGAGAGAGAGAGAGAGAGACGTTTTATGTTGATTTTAGTAGTGTGTGATTCTGCATAACCACCACTTGATTTGCTTACTATTTCCAGCAGCTCTACGTGTAGTTTGTTGTTGGTGCTGTGAATTTTTGACCTATCCTATTTGTTTCTTTGTAAACACGGGCCTGCTGGCCTTTGTGTCTCAGAGTTTATTCATTCTTACCTTTAATCTAGTTTTTATAAGCTGCTTGGCAACAGCCTATTTGTTTGGCTTGTAACTATTTTAGTTCTTTCTTCCATAACCAACCCCCCTCCTATTCAATGTCTTGGTATTTTAGGGGTTATCCTGCTGAGAAGCTGTAATATGTTGGGGATCCGCAATTGCGGCCCCACTACAGACATCCAGATGTCTGTGCTAAATGTGTCAATGAGAAAGGTACTCTACATACTGACTATGGAAATGACCAAAAATTCAGAACTTCTGCTCAGATGTAATAAAATGTTTGTCAGAGGAATTTAAAACTAAAATTGTTTTAAAGGTTAAACCCTGTGTTTATATTCAGAGGACTTTGCACAAACGGAGAAAGAGACAAAACTTCTAGACTTTGGACTTCTTCAAGCCAGGAGTTCTATGAATTAACTGCATTTTATTTAATCTATCTGAAAATCTATCCTAAAAGTGTCTAATTTAATGATCAAAATACCCAGATGACCAGTTATATAAGATTGATATAAAAACGGTAACTTTTTTTTTTCTAGTCAAATTCTGAGTGATGCATTTCAAAGTAATGCAAAAGAGGCAACATGATTGACAGGTCCAAAAAGGCCATTTTTGTATTTTTTTTCTGCAAGTCATGCTACATCAAAGGCCCTACTCCAAGACGTAGGACAAAAGTTGTCAACTTTTAGGATATGTAACTCGACAAGAGTGAGACTGACTAGCATGGGGGTAATGTCATCTTAGAAGGTTACATTTAGTCTGTCCAGCGTAAAAGAAGCTATAATGTAGAGTGATAATTTCAGAGGTTTTTTTTAAACTTTTTTTCCCCCCTTTATTACTGAGATAACATGACTCTGACCCTCTCTCCACTTTTAAATCCCATCTCAGAACTGACCTCTTTAAAATCACTCATCCATTGTAACCATGCCCTTTTTTTACTTCTATGTATCGTTTATGCCTTTATAATGTTGCCTTTTCATGCATATTATTTTGTATTTGTGCTGTTTTCATTGTATTCTTAAGGTGACCTTGTGTCATGAATTGCCCTTAACTGAAATGTATTATTATGCAATAATTAGCTGTTGCAGAGGTGATGTCTAACGTCTTCTCCCGGATTTCTTCATTTGTTTTTTTAACAGTGTACTCGACTTGACATTTCCCAAATGAAGCGTGACAGTGTCTGTTTATATAAAATGGGCATCAAGCAGCTGAGAATGGCAGAGCTTTCTAAATCAATATTTAGGGCACATCCGCTTCAAGCTTTGTATGCTAAACATTTAACCACAAAGCCTCAAATGAGGAGACAGTTTTTTAGAAAATGAGCTCAAAGCAGAATTTATATGAAGTTTGATGTGAAGAGTTGCCAAAGCGTTACAAAACACCGGCCTTTTATTCAAAGCAGCTCCTCTCTTCTGTAGCGAAGTGAACTTTCTCCCTGGACATCTTATATTAGAACTTCATTAAGAAGCCCATAGTGCTGCAAACCTTCTCACCTCGTCTGACGCCGTCCTCCCTGCGAGTCAGCCGGGGAACAGAACTCTGATCTTATCTCACAGACAATCCCTGCTCAGACATCTGATGAAAGTTCCCCACCCTCACCTGTGAGAGCTCTCTGACAGAAACCCAACATTCACTTTGTTCAATCTTATTGAGTTTCCCTGACTTGGTGACACCTAAGACTCGTATCTCAGGAGGCTCTTAAAGCCATCAGGGCTCAAATAAACTTTATAAATCTATTTCAAATGAAAATCTGATTCACCAATTGTTTCCTAAAATGTATCCCAATATACTTTTATTAAAAGACAGAAAAGATCTAACAAGACAATGCATGTTTATTTTAAAGATATTTACTTCTATGTTGTTGTGGTTTTGGTTAATAGTTAAACCAACCTTACCTTCAGATGAATGTCACAATGTTCTGCTTTTCACAGTCAATAATTCTTGCTAGAGTAACACTGCGCGACCAACTCAGCCTGATTATTTTGTGTCTGATTGGACTGCCCGTAAGCATCATAGCCCAAAGCAGCACGTTGTTTTTACCCCCGACGCCCCGTTTCTATTTTCCTCTCTATCGCTGGCGTCAACGGACAGGGAATGAGGAAGAAGGTTGCTCTACAAGGCACTGACAATCACTTTTCTCACTTAACAGAGCTTGGTAGCTCGTCTTACAAAGTGGAGTTAGAGGTCCATTGATAATATAACAAAACAATAGAGGCCTTCAAGTTCAAACACAAACAAGATAAATGTCCTCTTTCCTAATCGGAAAGGCTCTCCTTGGGTCCATTCAAAAAAAATAAGTCAATGTCTTTTCCCGTATTCCAGAATGTCTTTTTTTACTAAATCCTACCAACTTGTAGCAGGGGGTGAGTAGATCTCTGTGGTTAGCTCGCCATCTTCACGGAGTAGTTGCATACAAAAAACCTGACCGCTGTGTAAATTCATGTACCCGTTGTTCCGTCTAGGGCAACCAAACAATTCTGTTGTGCTGTGCAAGCATGAGATGAGATGAGAGTGACCTCGTGAACCTGATGTTTATGATAAGTGTGATGAGCTCTGATTGGTTGATAGATTTTAGCAGAGTTCGGGTGAGATTATGGAATGTTAAGAAAAAAAAATAGGGATACAAAATAAAATGAAAAACGATTAATCATAATTCATGGAGGTTCACTGAGGTCACTCCCCTCTCAAAGAAAAAAATAGAGGGCTAAATCAAATTCAATTAACCTGGGTTACATTGTGCCCTGACTTGTGTCAACACCGAGGGGAAAAAAATGTTTTTTATTTTTCAGCTCACCACGAGCCGTTTATCGAAGAGCCGTTTATAGACGAGCCTCTGTGTTGGGATTTGAGTCAGCTGCTGGTTAATACAAAGCACCACACATCAGTTTGTCCACCTTCCGTACAAGAGCACTAGATGTTATTCTCTTCGCAAAAGGGGGATACTAAAATTCACAGAGCATAGAATTCAATATTTAACAGATGCAGTGTGGACGACGAGCTGGCGGGTGTGCGATCATGATGACCTATAAAGCTTGCATGCTGTTAGGACGCTTAACATCCCAAATATGAAATTGTCGAAACCGTGAGATGGTTGTATTATTTTGCACAACGTCCTAAAGTTCCTTTCTGGAATCAAAATTCAGTAAGATCTAGGAGGAGGAAACCTCATCACTGTGGATACACCTACTACTGCAGCGCTGTTCAACACCTTGGGACACAGAGCAGCAAGAGATGAAAAAATGGGAAGAAGATTGCTCGCATCAAATTTAAAACTCTGCTGCTTAAACTTAAAACTTCTCCTCCTTACTTTAACTCTCTCATCCAGGTCTACACTCCCTCTCGCCCACTTCGCTCTACCAATGAAAGGCGTCTGATCCAACCTTCACAACAGGGTCCTAAGTCTCTGACTAGACTCTTCTCTCCTCTGTTGCCCCCCGGTGGTGGAATGAACTTCCAAACTCCATGTGATCTACAGAGTCTCTCTGCACCTTTAAGAAAAAGCTAAAGACCCAGCTCTTTCATGAATACCTACTAACTTAATGATGATGGTCTCCATATTATTGATGATGATGATGGTAATGACGATGGTTTTTGTTTGATAACGACGACTTATAAGATGGTTTCTATACTGATTAGAGCTCTCAAGAACTGCCCTCAATGTTGTGCTTTGCCTCTGGTCACTTCCTGTCAGCACCTGTGTATCCAATCAGACTCAAAGCTGATCGTTTGTTCTTACTGACATTGTTCCCTTTTTTCTAGATACTTGCTTGTGTTGTTCTTACTCTCTGATGTACGTCGCTTTGGATAAAAGCGTCTGCTAAGTGAATTGTAAAATTGTAAAAGATTGCTGCCATGTGGCATCTTTGTTTTATTGCACATATAATGGACATCAGTTGTCCCCTATCACTGCTACAGGTTCATGATTTATTTCATGAATATTCATTCCATTGTTAAAGTTGAAACACATTTTTTTGGACCTCATCATTTCAATAGGCCCCTCTTCTTTTATTGTTGGTCTCTGAGGGCATGAGCAGACTGGCTCAGACTCGGTATAAAGCATTGGTAATGTGTCCTGCATATGTAAATAGATGACGAAAGTCAACACAGAGAAAAGCAGCAGAAGGGGGAAGTGAACTCCACACAGCCTACTGCAATAATGCCATGTGAAAAAAAAAGTGTCAACCAACCGGTACATGGAACGCAAGGTTATCCAAACTGAGATATCAAAGTCCCACGCCTCACTATCAGCAGGCAAATGGGGGTACAGCTCCAAATTAACACAGCAGCACATTGACACAAACATGCTAATGAGATCGATTTGCTTTGAACAGAAAAAAATAATGACCATCACGGCCCATCACATAAACAAGAGCCTAAAAAAAACAATTAGTGCCGGCTTTTATGATGGATGAAAGGAACTGTCTGTAATGGTTTGTTAATAATAAGTGAAACTTCCCCATTTAGACAACAATGCTCTCATTGGGGGGGGGACTGTTGGGATGTGACCCATTTGTATCAAACATCTGCAGCTGCTCACCGTCAGTGTGATTCACTGGAGTCTGAAGCGCCCAAATTGTGACAGATGAGGGGAAATAATGATAGGTAGCAAAGCAGCCGTGTGACTGAGTGCTCGGCGCTGTAGGAAAGCAGTGGTGCGTGTGCTGAGGATGCCAACATGCCAGAGGTACAACTGAGAGGGAGTTGTGATAAATATCCAAACTCCCGTGTGGGATTTATCAGCTGCTAGTGGCTAAACAGTTTGCGTGAGGTAAAATCAACAGTTATCTTTTATTTAATACTATGGTGATACATGGACTTCAAGGAGGATTTTGCCACTGGTTTGGCAGAAAGGACTTGATTCCAAAGAGATGTAATACACCAATATCACCAAAAAAGCACATACACATATAGAATGGCTAGAAATTGCTCGTTTTTTATTTAGTCTTGAACATACTGTATAAGCACCGAGTATGTTTGTAATATATCACATGTACACTACAGATATTTTTATTTCCGGAGCTTTATGTTGAAAATTAGAAGCTCAGGGGGCTCGGCTTCAGGCTTCAGGTATCCAGGCGAGAGCAAGAAAACTCCATTTTCTCTGTATGCTGCCTGCTCGACTTTTCAGAAAATGTGTGCTCAAACAGGCCGTTTGGAGATTTTCCCTTCATGACATCACAAAGGGCAGTAACCCCTCTCCCAGGTGGGTGACACTCCCACAGCTAGATGTTTGTTCTGCCCTCTGAGTCTGCCTTCTTTCCGTAAACAATTGGGCATGGTGCGAGAAAGACCGAGACACCCAAGCCCTTCAAGAGAGGGGGTGTTGTCAAACACAGCTCATTTACATATTTAAAGGTACAGACACAGAAACAGCCTGTTCTGATCAGGGCTGAAATAGAGGGGTTTATAGACATGATCAAATACAGGATCAGAGTGGATTTAGATCAAGAAACTCCACACACATGTTTTGAGGAGTTCTGAGACTTATTTACACTGGTTGAAAAGAAAGACAACATGTGACCTATGTGATCCAATACTTCAAATCACAAATTTTAAACATGTTCAACATTTATGAGCCAAAATCCTGTTGTGTGCTCGGAACCCCAAGAACATCTGAGCACAGACACTTTGGATTGTCACGTCAAATGGAAATGATTGCCAATTGTGAAGCTAGCTGACTGAAGAGGGAAGCACAAAATCACTTTTTAAGACGAAGCAGCAGGAGCAACATGGGGTTAAATGTCACGCCCAAGGACACATCAGACATGTGGCTGCAGGAACTGGGGATTCAAACCTTGAAAGATGACAGACTCTACTACTGAGCCTCAGCAACTAGAGTAAGTCACTTCGGTAAACTATCGCTCCACTCCCCTGTGAATACTCTCCTGCCATGTTCACTGATCCTGGTCCTGTAACATCTGCTGGTTTCAACAACACGGCGAAATCTCAAGGACATTTGAGTTTGTACATCACACTGGTTGACATTTAAGGTAATGAGGCCTTTACTCTTTTTTTTTTTAAATTTAAACTGTCGTCTAGAAGGGTAAGCAGGGCTGTTGTTTCTTACAGTACTCTAAAAATGACCGGCTGGTAATTCTCCAATGGATGGTTTTCAACCCAAATGTCCTTCACCATGAATTAAATACAGACTCGATAGCAGGCAGGAAGAACTTACATCTCTGTACATACCAGATTTGAGGCTACTATGGGACTTAAAAGTATGACTTTTAGAATTTCAGAACCCGTTGGATGAAGGTTAATGCATCTGAAGTTTATGAAATTAAAAAAAACATCAAAGTGGAATTATGTATAAATCTGCAAAGCAATGTCAAGAGCAACGTAACATTTTGTAAACTGCTGTGAATTATATAACAAAGCTGCTGCTCTGTTGTATTATCTGTCACATCACATCATCAGGCGGTTGCCATGGCGTTATTCCTGAATGACATGAAAGGACTCAGCAGGACAAAGATATCTTCAGGAGAAAACAGTTTCTGCCGTTTGGCATTTGGGTGACATTGTCATCAGCCCTGTGTGTGCACTCCCACCATTCATCTGACAGATCTCCTGCCCAGATTTCTATCAAGGAGTGAGTGCTGAGTTATTTCTTTGAGACCCTTTTAAAGGCCACATTTATTCTAAGCCTCCAGCCAAGGATGGTGAAGACAACTGGAATATTAAACGCCAGTCAAAGAACTGTTACTTAAAGAAACTTCACCCACAGAAAATAGTTGATAATTAAAAAAAAATGAATGTACAGAGCCCCCAAAGGCTCAGGTAAGAAAATAATAAAAAGCTGTTTAAAAATCCATTCACACTGATTTGAAATCTGTGGGCATGGATTTGCAAATCCTCCACAATCAGTTTTTTTTTTTCTTGATCATAATCCCATCATACAATAAACTCTCATAAGCCTATCTCTCTCATGATGCATTACTTTAATGCTTTTTGAGCATTTTGAATTTAATTACTGCTTAATTTCAACAGATGCGTCACATGTTTGGTACATCTCCGCTCCACCACAGACACAGAGATGATTTTACTTTAGTCAATGTGTGTGTTTACTCGGGCTCCACTGTAAAATAAAAATATTAAATTAACTTTTTTTCAGGTGTGGATGAAGATATTACCAAGGTAAACCTCCAACAGGTGCTGAGCTTTTAGATAATAAAGTTTTTTTTATATATATATATAGCAAGGACACAGGTTCAAGAAGAAGGAGACTGCTTGCATTTTGGGCACATACTTGCTGTCTGTACTTTATCCTTATTGGCATTTTGTATTCAAGATGCCATTTTATTTCTTTATAGAAAAATGTACTAAAATGGTCCACTCTGCCGTCTCTTGTGCCATGCTAATAGGAAATTGTGCTCAAAAAGAACTGATTTACCTGGATGAGCTGAGCTTGGATGCATAAATAAATGAGAACCTTGGTGGTCCCGAACGGAGAAAGATAAGCAAGTCTCTTTGTTTCCTGAACTTTGCCTTTTTGCGTGACATAAAATCCTTCAGGATGACTCCTTGATTGAACCTTGATAAATAAAAGAGTCAGTAAGAGTTGAACACGAGCTACAAGGTAAATCTTTGAATAGTGTGTTGTGTGCTTTCAGTAGGCGTGCAGAAAACATGGTGTAATGGCATGCACCCTCTTTTTTTTTTTGTATTTTCTTATAAGCTTCTATGCATTTTAGAAAAGAAGAGACAACTTGCCTACATACATATAAGAAGAAGAAGAAACACTATTAATCCTGCAACAGGAAATTCAATTTTGCACTCTGTTGTTGAAGATGCTTCACTCACACATGCTCAAACAGGATCCTATGGACATGCTGGGAGGGTGAGGTGCCTTGCTCAAGGGCACCTTGACAGTGCTCAGGAAGTGAACTGTTACCTCTCCAGCCACCAAACCCATCTTCAGACTGGGTCTGCGCTGGGACTTAAGCCCAAGTTCCTACAGACTGAGCTACAGCCACCCCACACCTTTACTTCACCAGTGTTTCCCACTGTGCAGCATTCGTCAGCTTTATTTGTTGGGTTCAAGGTGAAAACGAGACTGCAATTGAGTGGAAAAGGCAAATTTTAATTACACACACACATAGATGAGGAGAAACAGGTCGTCATAATCTAATGAAGAAGCTGTTTTTATTAAATTTGATACGCTGATATGAGTATTCTGTTTTGAAGAATTAATGAGCTTGATAAGGACTTTGGAGCCACAGATCAAATTTCCTTTCTCCGAACTAATAAATGGAAAACAAAATAACAGCGTGGCATGATGAGTTCCAATTCTGGACCGGTTAAAAAGGTAACTGCTTTATAATGAACGGTTGCCTGTTGTTTAGTATGCAGCCCTGGTGACAAATTGGAAGCAAAGCTAAAACATCATATTGTCCAAATGCGGTATTACCTGTTGGCACGCCATCTCTTTTTATTATATTCAGTTTGTTCTGGTTATTTAAAGCGGAAATAAGACAAAAGCCATCTTGACTGAAACACTTCTGAGGATCTTTGAAAACACAAACATTTCAATCTTTACAGGTTTTGGTCCCAGATACTTGATGTACTTGATGTAAGAGCATTGTAGGAGGTGTTGGAAATCACTCTTAATGTTAAGTAGGTACAACATTTCTCTTGAAGTACAAGCTGTACTTAGGATGTGCACAAGTAGAAGAAGCAGAGATGAAGAGATAAAGATCGATGTTTAAAATCAGAGGGATTAAAATGTTGTTCTTTGTGATACTGCTACTTCAATTTGCAGATAAAGAAAAGGCTGATGTTTTAAACATGCACGCCTCCTCACAAAGCTTACAAGCTCTGGACGCTGTGTATCATGGAGCTCTGAAGTTAATCACTCATTTTAAATCCCTCACTCATCACTGTTTGTTGTATGAACGTGTTGGATAGACTTCTTTGACCTTGTGCAGACTTAAACACTGGTATACTCTTATCTACAAGTCTATTTTAGGTCTGCTTCCTTTATACCTTCAGACCTAAATCAGTCAGAAGAGTATAGGGATTTATAAGACAGAACAAATACATGACACACACGACAAAAAAAAAAAAAAAAAAAAAAAAAAAAATATATATATATATATATATATATATATATATATTCAAAAGCTTTTTTTAGCCTTTCTGCCACTTTTTTTTCCAGGCACACTTTTGCGACCCACTGAAAACGACTCCAAGACCCACTTTTGGGTCCTGACCCACTAGTTGAGAACCACTGCTTTTAGGTTATCCACTTACCAGTTGAATGACCTGTAAACAAGAAATGCTGTCAGGCTTTCTCAACAACAGGAATTCTGTCTTAGCTGTCTAGCAAAATATATCCTTTGTAAATATATTGAAGATAATGAGAGTGAAGTCAAACCCCCACTTGGTTTGTTTTTTGCCTCTGTGTTCACAATAATGGGACAGCACTTCCATCCGCTTGTTTGTGTTTGGCTCAGAAGTTCAAAATTGTTTCATAGGGTTTATTTTTTGCCTGAACCCGTCTCTCTTAAGCCTTTAGCCTTCCCAGGTGGGGAAGTGAGACAGTCCTGTCTGCTCAGGGAAGCTGCAGGCAAAATAACAGTGTCCTTGCAAGAGTACAACTGAAGAAGAACCAACAGACCCTCTCAACCAATACTAATGATATACTTTGACATCACTTGAAATTGCACAATCTCTTTTTCAGATGTTTATTAGCACTAGTCTGCTGCTGTCACTGCCTTGCAGAACCCTGCAAGTGGAACAGGACAGGAGATGTGGAGGAAGTGTGGAGACAGGAGGGGAGGGGGGGAGCTGAGGGATGAAGGAAGTGTGTCTAAATGGAGCATTGTTTTGGTCTGACATAGTAAACCTTGAATTATTCTGCACCATGATCACCTCACCAAAAAACCCTGACTGTCAGATGATTCCTAAAGGATAGGGGCCTGATGAATCACTCTACCTCCCTTACTTCTTTCAGAGACATTAGGTACCAGACCTGCATTCTGGGAGCACCATGTTACACCATTGTAAAAGGAAACCTAATTCTTTTGGTATTATATTTTCTACTGCAGAGATGGGGCTGATAAAAGGCAGATTGACAACACACGCTTTATAAGAAAGCTGAGACGCCACCTATTAAAGAGAGAAAACAAGACGTGAGTGCTATTTGTCTGAGCAGGATATCTCAGCGATTGAAAGTGCTTCTGTGTGTACCATCGGAAAGTCTGGCACAGAAAAGCTGTTATTTGTTCTCTCCAAAGTTCCCTAATGACAAATCAGTATTACTAATAGTTTTTTTTTCACCTATAGTGATTCAAGGAAACCTCCTGCTGGGTCTAATGTACCGTGTTTAACAGTCCCTCCCATCTGTCCGCCACTCTCCCTCCTGAGATTGGCAAATTGCCTTACACTGCATTACACAGACGATTTCTGGGAGAAAGTGTCTTCTATTTCCCTTTTCTTTGTAAATCAGGGGTTGGATTCAAACATAAGTGCACAGTAATCCTTCAAAACAGACGAACCAGAGCGAGCCTAATGGTTCAGTGGCTGCAGGGAGCCAGAGGGATTCAAATGTAAAGGAGAGTACTGCGAATAAGCAGAGGGGGTTACAACTTTATCATTTAAAAATCACTTAATATGCTTTTTCTTTTTTGATAGAACAAAGATTCCAGCTCAGACATGATCAATATGACACCAAGGGAATGAACTGACCTGTCTGCTCTGTGTCTGCAGAGGTTCACCTGCAGGGCCATGGTGATCATCCAGGAGCTGAGTGCACCAGCTGGATGTAAAGAAACTATCCACTCTCCAACTTCTTATCAATATAAGAAATGGGTAACGTAAAAAACTAAGTTAAAAAATACATTTAATGGATAGAGACATAGGAAACCCAGAGCTGTATGCAGAACATAAAACCATTTTTCATGCTTATCCAAAAAACAACAACATACCATCGTCGACCCAACAGATTAAACCTTGATATAAAGTGAGGAGGTTTCTTTGGATCACAGTCTTCTTGTCTCTCTAATGTGTGAGTACACAGAAATCCATTATGCTTTTTACATCATTTGACCAACCCAGTCTCATGTCAACATGTGTAATACCTACGTTGGTCCACAGCGCAAAACGTAGTAGTTTCACAATAAGGGCTCTAAAATTGTGACATGTCTACGTTTTCTTCTGCCTATTCTTTTGTATAGGCATACCTCAGGTCACGTGACTGCCCAGTTTTCCCCTGGCAAAAAAAACAAAACATGGCGGACATCCCTTCTGTTTTCGGTGGAAAATGCGATGTTTTAAGATAGTTTGAGGCTTAGTGTCGTTTTGATAACCTTTCTGCCGACAAATGTACATTGTATCTTCATAATCTTTGTTCGGTTTATGTTTATGATCTTTAGTTTGTTCGTTTCTACGAAGATTCTTTCAGGTCTTGATAGAGAAACGTTGGGACGTTACGTTTTCTACTGTTGCTATGGTGGTTGCTATGGACGCTATCAACAACGAACCGGAAGGAAGTGGATGTTCGGTTCGCGGCTCTTAAAACGGGTTACATCAGACCCTAGACATCAAACTAAACTCCTATGTAATAAATAATGATTTCTGTTACATTTTTATTGATGTCTTTCATTACAACCAAATTTAATAAAACGATTGGAACAGATCGATGCATAATAGCAACATTATAAACTATAACATGTAACAATACATAAAGACAATACTGTACAGTTTGTGTGATTTATATGATTTTATTCAACAAAATAATCCTGACAGATTAATACTATCTTTTAAAACAGGTTTGATTTGACCACTTTTTTACAATATATATAGTCTAGATTATTTTACAAAACCCATTCGGCTTTAGTAAATATTTGAAATAGTGGGTAGATATACATTTTTTACAACCCTAATTATGTTCCCTCTGTGCACAACGCCAGACATAAATACCAAAATTCCCGTTTCTAGAATAACAGTAAAAATATCCGAAATGAACTGATATGTGTACTTTATTTTAAAATAGATCATATATGTACTATGCAATAAATACTTAGGTCACACAAGATCCGTGACATATTCAGTGAATATATCTTTTGTAAGCCTTTCATAATCCTAGTTACAACCTTTTTTTGGAAACGGAAAAGACTACAATTATGGCGCCATTCAGTATCAAGCTGTATGACTTGAGTCTGAGGAATTGTAGTCTTTTAGACAAATCTCAGTGTTTCCCTTACCTAAGAAGTAATATATATTTAATTGAGGGTACACAGGGGAGTTTAATTGCATGGTCCAACACATTTATGTTATCAGATATTTACAAAATAATTGATACCTTTGTTAAAATGTATTTTAACCATATATAGCAGCTCCCCCTGTTGTTTTGGTGAGCTGACTACCCTCACATGATACTTTGTTCCAAGACCTCTCTAAAACAGTTATTCCCATGTCTGTAGCCCCTTTTGTTGCTGAGTTATAAGCCTTCAAACATGCCCTTGGGTCAAGGTTCAAAGGGCATTATTTCAAAACAGTGGTCATGTTGAAACCTCATCTTCACAAATGTTACTCTTTAGGATGAGACCTTTCCAATGATGTATGTCGTTCAGCTCTAAGCCAAAAACTTAAATATCATCATTTCATAGGCATGGGGTCTTGCAGTCATACTTTCACAGAGCTCTTTCAAAGCCCAGTACATAAAATGTTTTTATTCTTTTTTATTTTGTTTGTTTGTTTGTTTGTTTTGGTGTAAGTATATCATGAAATCTGGGGAACTATCCATATTAATTCATCCTAGTACTTTTTTAATCCTTCTTTCCTTATAGAAGAGTTAATCTAATTTGTCATCATTCATTGTTTTAATATTCAGTTTAATGTCTTTCATAGAGCAACAGGGTTGAACAGGTCAAAAGGCTTCATGTCTCTGCTAGGCCTCAAATGGTCAAATTAGCTCTTTTAAGCACCTTTAAAAGGCATTGAATCGATAGTGAACGCGCCCTCGGCCTTTAAACCGACAGTGGGCGTGACTGCACGATTGCGCACGTCAGCAGTTCACTGACAGACCATAACATATTGGGCTTTTTGAATAGGTTTTTGCTTAGATTCCTGGAATGGGATCTTTGGTTAACACAGATTTAAAATGTGTTTTTGCAACCAACCTTAAAAAACATCAGTAAATACCCCCTGAAAGATCTAATAAAGAGGTCGCTCACAAGTGACGATTATCAATACGTCATTATTTGATGTCAGTGTCATGCGCCCGTTTGTAGTTCTTATCACCGGCCATTTACTTTATTGATTGCATTTTCTGGTATTAATCTAATCCGTCAGGATTATTTTGTTAAATAAAATCATATAAATCACACAAACTGTACAGTATTGTCTTTATGTATTGTTACATGTTATAGTTTATAGTGTTGCTAATATGCATCGATCTGTTCCAATCGTTTTATTAAATTTGGTTGTAATGAAAGACATCAATAAAAATGTAACAGAAATCATTATTTATTGCATAGGAGTTTAGTTTGATGTGTAGGGTCTGATGTAACCCGTTTTAAGAGCAACGAACCGAACGTCCACTTCCTTCCGGTTCATTGTTGATAGCGCCCATAGCAACCACCATAGCAACAGTAGAAAACGTAACGTCCCAACGTTTTTCGATCAAGACCTGAAAGAATCTTCGTAGAAACGAACAAACTAAAGATCATAAACATAAACCGAACAAAGATTATGAAGCTACAATGTACATTTGTCGCCAGAAAGGTTATCAAAACAACACTTAAGCCTCAAACTATCTTAAAATATTGCATTTTCCACCGAAAACAGAAGGGATGTCCGCCATGTTTTTTTTTTTTGCCAGGGGAAAACTGGGCAGTCACGTGACCTGAGGTGTGCCTATACAAAAGAATAGACAGAAGGAAAAGTAGGCATGTCACAATTTTAGAGCCCTTATTGTGAAACTACTACGTTTTGCGCTGTGGACCAACGTAGGTATTACACATGTTGACATGAGACTGGGTTGGTCAAATGATGTAAAAAGCATAATGGATTTCTGTGTACTCACACATTAGAGAGACAAGAAGACTGTGATCCAAAGAAACCTCCTCACTTTATATCAAGGTTTAATCTGTTGGGTCGACGATGGTATGTTGTTGTTTTTTGGATAAGCATGAAAAATGGTTTTATGTTCTGCATACAGCTCTGGGTTTCCTATGTCTCTATCCATTAAATGTATTCATTCATTCATTTCATTTGACAGAAGAAATAGGCCACAAATGACTAAATAAAGTGACCAAACCCCTTCAGGAAGAGAAATGCATTCCTCTCTGGCTAGTGTTGTCTCTTGTATATAAGCCAGCAGATAAATTATTTCATGTTTATAGACCATTGATTGAGATGAATCCCCGAGCTTATGGGAACGAACTCTAAAACAATAACCTATTACATTTGGTAATTGATCATTTGAAAAATCTATGTTTGTTCTTTCCTCGGGCCAAAATGAATGTCTCTCCGGACCGTTATTCATTAAGCATTTGGAAATGAAGTTGGCAAGTTTCCAAGCCTGAGAAGTTAAAATACAAAAAGGAAAATCTACTGCTTATTTGTTGCACAAAGTCACTCAACCTTCCCCTCTATTTAAAGAGGCTCCCTGGCATACACTGCTTTTCTAGTGTTATGTCACATGTAGGGGTCAAAGGAGGGCAATTTGTGCAGTTTGTCTTATATCAAATGAAGTGATTAAGCGTTCAAGGATTCAAATTATAGGTTGGAAATCACTTTTTCAATAACCTACCCTTTCTCCCTCCCATGTCATCACAAAAGGCTGCTTGGTCAGAGGAAGAACTTATCACAAGCAGGCAGAGGAACATATGCTAGGCTACACACTGCTGCAGAAGGAGTCATTCTGCTAATTTCAAGTGAACCTGACCTAAACACCAATGTTGGTGTAAGTGTACCATTGAGGGAAAACATGGACATGGTCTCAGGGATGTCACCCATTGGTTACTAAAGCCAATTTCAGTAGTCCAACAATGGCAGTCACCATGTTGAAAATTCTGTCTCCACCTAACCTTCAGTCAACCTAGCACCTCTGGAAAAAATAAAAGTGCTTTTCAAGCTCAAATCCATTTACCATTTAGATTGTCAAGCCCTTCTTGATTAATCTCTTCACAAAATATGTTTCCATAGACCCTTTGAACCTTAATCAAAGAGGAATGCTCCCTATAATGAAATACGATGACGGCATTAAGATCTTGAACCTCTCAGTGGAAGATAATGACTGATCAGGGGTCGGGTTCAGAGTGTGTGTGTGGGACTCGGATGCCCTGTCTTTTGTCTGGCTGCTCTGGCAAAGTGAACTCCTCTGGTAGATTTTGAGTCCTCGAGGCAACAATCAAATTTCAAATGTGGGGCACTTCCTTGGAGGGTGCTGGAAAACATGCTGATGACCCAGCAAGTGATAAAAAAACTCAATCATGTCAGGCCTCGTGTGATGATGGCAAACAAGTTCAAAAGTTTAGAGATTGCGCTCTGTGCTCCTGACATGCATTGTGATGAAAAGAACCAGCAGAGTCGAGGAGAGCCATGGCTGCACGAGGACGGAGAAAGCAAAGCTTAAGTGGCCTCATTTGTCAGAAGGATTTTACAGACTTCTGCAGGCAGCAACATCTGTATATCCAAGATGTCAACACATCCTGCAGGCACGCAAATCTTTTTAAATCAGCAAGGAAGTGTGACACTTTAAACACTGGAGAGGGGGGGAGGTAAAACAAAATGCAGGACCTACTTTAATAAGTGGACACTAATAACAGGCTGTCAATGTGTGTTTAAAAGTATAATAATAATTAACTAAAGCTTTTGTTTAAAGTCCTGATTTGAAAGGGTGAAATGATGGTGGTAGTTCTCTTTCTTATCCTCGTTGCTGTCATGTTGTCTGTGTGTCTCTGTGTTTGTGTGGGCTACACAACACTCTGTTATTCTCCTCCTGAGGCACACAGAGAGCTGAGGCCGACGTGAAGGAAGGAGCAGACCGAGCAGGAGAGAGAGAGAAACTCGTCCTGCCAATAGTTCTTGACAACAAACACGGGCAGACTGCAGCACGCTCAGAGAACCATGTGCTGGTACTCTAAGAAGCCCCTCCCCCCCGGCAGCTGACATCCAAAACAGATTCTGTGGTTTGAGTTTCAGGCGCTGAATTGAAAAATTGATTGCACTCAAGCAACCCTTATTATAAAAAAAAACAAAAAACAAAACGTTTTAGGCCAAGTTGACCAGATCGAGTCGGCTGATGAGGAATCTTAACTTTTTAATTTGCCTTTCATGTTGGTTTTATAACACATACTTGAATATTACTGTTTGGTCAGACTGCAAAGTACAATGCCTGTAACATAACCTACAATCATTATTTCTGGGCGCATTGTCCTCTCACTTATTGGCTCGTTGTGCAGTTGCACTCAGGTGACAGTTATGATGTACACCAGAGGTTTTCAAAGTGTGAGGTGGGCATCCCCTGGGCGTGATATAAACCAGAAATAATAACTGTAAACCAGTCTTTGGCTTCTCACAACACCACCCTCTGCTTGTCAACTCATTTTCTGCTAGAATGAGTGCAACTGCATTGTCATAAAACACACAGTGCTGTTATGCCTCTGAGACCTTCGGTGGGACATCAAAGTGCACCAAACTGAAGTCCTACTCAATGTTGTTTTAGAAAATTATCATGAATCTCACCTACAGATGTATTATGAACTTTATCAAAATCAAAGAAAAGAGCCTAAGAAGATATTGGTAAATTGGTAAAACGCCCAGTAAAACAAACCTGTATGATCAGCAGGCAGTGCCAGGAGATAAAATAAAAATCTGTAAATAAAAACAGTCCTAATAATCAAAATAAGTATTTATTAGCAACACAAAAAACATTTTCAGCCAAACTCTATGGTAAATGGATCTGAGCTTGTGTAGCGTTTTTCTAGTCTTCTGATTACTCAAAGCGTTTTTTACACCGCAGGTCACACCTACACATTCACACACTGATGGTAGTGATCACTATGTAGTGAGACAATCAGAAGTAACTAATCCCATTCATACACACTCATATGTTGCCAATGAAAGGGCGGAAGCAATTCAGGGTTAAGCGTCTTCTTGCCCAAGGACACATCAGACATGGATGTTCAGCAGGAGCAGGGGATCGAACCCTCGACCTTCCGGTTGAGAGACGACGACGATACCAACTGACCCATAGCTGCCCATCAGGGACTTAAACACACATCTCTAAAAATGAGGGGAAAAAAACATATATATATATACAGTATATATGAAACTCAAATTTAAGGGCCTCTTTTGTGAAAAATAATCAAGACAGAACCAAATGAAGAGAGTAATAATCTGGGACACACTTGAGAATTATCTTTGATGAAAGTGGCAACATTTGTATGCCTTTATTTAGAGATAGGACAGTGAATAGACTCAGAAATTGGGGAGAGAGAGTGGGGAATGATATCTGGGAAGGGAGCCACAGGTCGGATTTGAGCCCGTACCGCCTGCTTGGAGGACCACTGCCTCTGTACATGGGGAGCATGCATTAACCACGAGGCTACCAACGCCCCTTTATTGTTGTTTTGATGTCTTTTGAAATTGAAATGGTCCCATGTTGTGTTTAAATGAACATTGATGATCCAGTTTCTTAACTCAACACTAACCCAAGGTAAACACACTAAAGTGAGAGGGGGATACATGTACACCTGTAATAAACTCAACACACCTCTCTGTGTTTTCTGTGAGTTCCTGGTAAACTCTCTGATAAATTGGTTACGCTCTTTGTTACTGATAATACTGGACATGGCAACTAATTGAATTCTCAGCTACACGGCAGAGGTCAAACTGTCTCTGATGGTTCCAGTCATGTGAGTGAGTTTAGGCCTTTGCAAACTGTCGGTCCTGGAACTGAACGGATCGGACCAATTCTAAGCATGGGTCCATAATGACGCACCTGATTCTGCAATAACAGGACAAACCCTATTACATGAACAGGACTCACTTTAATTGATATATCTGCTGTGTGTCTCACATAGATCTAAAGCCTTGTAGAGTTGTGTTATGCATGTGTGATCAGTAGAATGGTATCATTAAAATTAACCATATTTTCAAGTCTAAGGAAACATTTTCAAATGTTTTGGAAAACATACAGTATGTTTACAACTCCTTGCATGGATCTGACTCTGGTTCGATCTAACCCTCACCAAATTGGATATTTGGGATGTTGTGAACTACTTTTCCTTGAAGGCATTTCATCACATGTTTGATCTTTCAACACCAAACTTTGTACATAGCCCGAGGAAGCTACACATGCCATGAAATCATCTACAGACACACTCCAGGAGAGGCCGATAAGGAGGTGTTGGTGAGGAAGGAAAACTTGTGTTTGATTGCAGCAACATCAGACCAGTACACGAGACTGAGCCGTGGCTGAGGTGGCTAAAACATGAAATACTTGTTTAAGTAAGGATCAACAAGTTGTATAACTGTTACCAGGAATAAGATGCTTCCCGAAACGGTTAGTTTGTTGGTCTGTTTCTTGGCAAAAAAAATGCCAAGAAGAAGAAGAAGAACAGATTTCCAATTTAATCTGTTGGACAGATTGGATGAATTGATTGGATTTGAGTAATGTTCTGTTCTTGAGATTTCTGCCACACATACAATCATCATTTCCAAGTCAGATTTATGAAACTTACAGAACTAGACATGATGCCAACCATGTTTGAGTCCAAAAGAATTGGCTGAAGATAAAAGACAACTGATGGAAAAGATTTTAGTGTTACTTCAAGCTGGAGGACACATTGGTGTTTGCAGAAATTCAGATCCTTTTTGTGGTTTTCATCTTACATGGTTATATTGAACTGACCATGTATAGTGCTTTTCTAGTCTTCTGACTACTCAAAGCGCTTTTTACTCTGCAGGTCGAACCTACACATTCACACACTGATGATAGAGGCCTCTATATAAATTGTCTATTAGTATTAAATAATCCATTCATACACATTCACAACAAAGCAGCTGGAGCAACGTGGGTTGAGTGTCTTGCCCAAGGACACATCGGACATGAAGCTGCAAGATCTAAGGATTGAACCCCTACCCTCCAGTTGAGGGACGACCGTCTCAACCACTAATCCACAGCTGCCCCTGAAGCGCCTTAAACTGGACTTATTACAGATGTCTCAATAAATGAATTTATGACAAAGTAAAACATGTGAAGCCACAGCTGAGTCAAATTACAACACTATAAAGTGGGCACTTTAGAATTAAAACTATAAACTGAATTTTTACAGCACTTTCAATAGCTGAAGTTACAAACTCATTACTTTCAGTGTATGGTTTAGTGTGGATTTAATACAGAGCTGTAACTTAGATTTTCCAGCATTTAAGGTTGCGACCTGAAACAAATCTGCAATCTTAGGGGGACCTCAACCATGAAGTGCTGTAACCTTGGTCAGTAGGAGCTTTAATCAAGTTTAAAAACTGATTGAAAACCAGGGAGTAAAGAGTCTTAATTTAGGCTATTGAACTGTGCTTTGTTGTCAAAGGACAAGCAACTGCACTCTGGTGTAAAATCAGATCAGTTTATCTTTATTGTCTCTCAAGGGAAAATGTTCAGCAGGACGGACAGAATGAGACAAGACACAGCGATAACATCAACAGTAAAGCCAGACCCATGAATCAGATCAGGTGAAGGCATTTTTTTTTTGTTAAAGCATGACTCATATCAATGTAAACTAGAAAGAAGAAACCAGGAATTAATATGCACAAGAGGGAGTGATGACGCATATTGTCATGATATGACATGGGCACAAGACTGCATGCAATTTATGAAACATTAATGCAAGTTATACAACTATAAACAGATTCTAGACATGTAAAATCTGTACATGGAGGTCTGGATTTTTACCATGGAAAGTGTTCTTGTTTATTTTTTTGTAGTACATTTGTAGTCGAAGCTATATTGACCAATCACGTATTAGCAAGCTTTGGTGTATGCAGCATAAAAGACCTGGTGGGACAACAAAAACAGGTAAAACGTTTTCCGCGCTAATGACTTACCAGCTTCCATCAGCAGTATTCTGACGAGAATGTATTTGTCTTTGTAAACAGATATTTGCCTAAAAGTGAAGCTAACAATCTGTTCTAGATCAAAACTGTTACACTTAAGCCACAAATCTCAAAAAGCCAATCAGCATTTAGATTCTCTGACTGCACTTAAATGCATCGGAAAGGCTTAATTTGACCTTCATTCATCAAACAAGCAATTTAAAAGTAATTCTCCTCTTCAAGAAAGACCTGACAGAACTTTTTACTTTTTTCAAATCTGCATATAATGTGGCTGTCACTGTCAACATGCTGCAGAGTGGCTTCTGTTTGTGCATCTCTTCCAAACTTACACTTATAATTTGGTGTCACTTTTTAATTTTAGAACCAGAGCATTATTTTTGCTCATGTGGTTTAAATAACTGTATGACTTAAAAGGGTGAAATTATATAAAAACACCTGTCCAGTCTAATAACCCAGACTTAAAGCAGAGTTGAGACCCGGTACATGTGATGCTGTCAGGACTATATCAGAGTCAGGAGCTGACAGCTGTGACTGAAACACAATGTCAGCCCTCCATTTTTGTGTGTCATCCCACAAACTCGCCCGCTGACAGCTTGACTTTGACACCTGAGGTAAGCAGCTTGCCAGCAGTGAGTCAAGAGTGAAGGCTGGATTACACAGAGAGGAGAATAGAGAAGCAAAACTGTACTTAAATACAAAGTATTATTACTTTGCCATTCGTTTTTTTTTTAATCGCACCCTCATTAAAACATCACACGATTGTACTGTGTGCCTGAAGGAAACACCTATTACATAAGATATTGGATAGCAAATCAAAGCTACACGTTAGAAGAGATGTATTTATTAATTTCTATACAAATGAAGCTTTGCGTTTGTTCATGCAGGACACAGAAGTAATATGCCCCAGCTGTAATCAGCTGATTGAATTATTGCTTCTAATCACACACACACACACACACACACACACACACACACACACACACACACAAATCACAGCTCATTCTCACATCAAGGTGGTCCATTTAAATACAACTTCTGTCTCATTGATCTCTGCTACACCAATGCTGCACACTCACTCTGTTGCTTTGCCTCCTATTCCTTTCTGCCTGAAGCCTTTGGTCCATCCTTGTACTGTAGCGTTGTACATGCTGCTAAGCTAATTTAGGGAGCATCCTTCGAGCAGAGCCTTCAATGCCAAGCAAAACTGTATTTCCATGTTTTAGCAATAAAATGGTTAAATTCATGACGAGAATGGTTCTGACTGGACTTGGGTCAGATGCCTTTCTGCACCGGGTAAAGCTGCAAAACACACCAACGGTGACAACTACCCACCACTTGAAAGATTATCGCAGCCTGCTGCCAAAGTACATAGTGCTATAAACAGGGGACTTGGACGATATGACGACGTGGGAGAGACACTAGTCCCCCTGTTGAAAGTTTCGTGCTATTAGATCGACTTTGAAACTTCTATTTCAAGGTGGAAAAGTTACACATTGTTGCTGTAACAGCTGCTAGCTTTCTATGAAGTAAAGGCTAACATGTTAGCATCAGTTCCTACTTACACACAATGGAGGCAAATTGTGTTTAGCATATTGTTAGAGTTGCATGTCTGTATTTCCAAATAAGTCTAATAGTTGACTGGTTTCTTTTTAAGCTTACCATCTAATCCTGGTTAAAAAATAGCCTATCTGGGTTTTAGCCATTTGATTCTTTTAGGTCTGGATTTGTGTGTTGTGTGAAAATTAAGGTTTTAGAAATACCTGGAATATACCAAAAGAAAGTTGGAATACTGTGTGAATGTTGAGTTGACTTTAATAATGAAGTCAATGACTTGCAAGGTTTATCAGTGTTTGTATTGAAGAATGAAGGAATCCCATAGAGTCCAGATGAGCGGACTACAAGGTGCCCTCTGGATTGATCCCCTGAGACAGACCTGCTGTAGGTCCATCTGCCCTCTGTTTATGACTGTCTCTTCAGCAGTCCTGACCTTTGTACTCTAAACAGACCAGTTCACTTAGTTTATTTTAAAGGGGGACACTTCTGGTTTCATTGAAATGTTTTTCTAAATGTGGTTTTTATCTTCTTTTGCTTTAAGGCCAACCTTTAAAAAAACCTCTGTGTTGATATCATCCTGTTACAATCGTCATAAACATAGAACAATGAGGATAATTGATATTTTTATGTTAGAGTTAACATGACAATGAACCTGCAAGAAGACAGTTTAGGGGAATGAGTCTTTATAATGTTACTGTATAATTTTCTGAAAGACAAGTAACAAGTCACAAGTAATTCCACTAACAAAATCATGCTGCACTCTTTTGCATTTCCTGCAGCAGAGAAATAGTTTGTTTGAAAAGGTAGAACTGGGTATTCAGCAATGGTAGTATAATTAAACACGGTTACACGAGGAAAAGAAAGGCCAGTCATTAACTTAACTCCAAGGAAAACAGGAGGAAAAGAGTTTAAATATCAGACATTTAGTTGAGGTGAAGCGTGCTTTAAGGGAAACCCTTGTGAGACAAATGTAGAGAGAACATTTCCTCCATCGCCTGATGATGAAGAGCCCTCTGTGCAGAGAGGGGTCAATGAGAACCACTGCAGATTAGTTTCCCTAATTAGCCTCAGTCGACAGTGAGTCACTACATTATGGAGAGTTGTGTGCAAAGGAACTGGAGAATTGTCTGCCTGAATTATTGAAGATGTTCAAAATCTATAGGAAATTCAACTTTAAAGTAAACTTTTGGTCAATGTCGGACATAGCCTCCTACACACAGATAGCCATTAGCTGTTGTTGTAATAATCAGATCCCCTGATAGTCACTTCTTCTCCTGACAGGCACTTATTCACACACTGGCTATTCTCCTTTGATGTTGTGTTTAAATTGAAACTTAAACATTGGACCTCATTTACCAACTATTCTTGAGGAGAAAACCCCACATTAGAAGATAATGATATTCTTTAAAGTTTGTTTATGTTGGATTTGTTCTTAAAAGATCGAAGACCATTCGAGTGCTGGTATGTTTGGCAATTCCATATGATTAAAAACATGAATTAATACATGATTTAAATATGGTCAACTTGTATTTCAATCATGCAGGTGTGTCGAACTTTCACATAAACAAAAATCCCCTCCTGGATTATAAGAGTAAACACCCCAAATCAGCTGATCACCATAGCAGGGAGATGGTGGAAGTGATAGAGAGGGAGTGACTAAGTTGAATGAAGAAATTGAATAAATGCCCGGCACAGTTTTGGTAGATGGCTGTTCATCATAAACCTGGTTTTGCTCGAGGTTTTGCCTCTTTTAAAGACATTTTTTTCTTGCCATTGAAACTTTGCTAAATGTTGCTAAGTGCTACACTCATGATGGATTAATGGAGAATGTAAACAGTCTGAGCTCCATAACTCATTTAATCAGATTTGATGTTTTTATGACAGTACACTCAAACACTATTATTAAACTTACACTAAATGGAAACTTAAATTACATGACTTTAGTCTTTATTTTAAGGAAATAAAAGATATATAATAACCCACAATTAGAAATTTGTTCTACCTTTATTTCACAACTTAAATTAGCATTTAACAGCCTCTAAGCTTATAACACTGAATGATAGTGTTACATGATTTGATGGAACTAACAACTAACAGAAATATTTGTCATAGTAAGCATAATGTCATGAAACCTGGCCCGTTATTAATCTGTATTTTCACTTTCCATTGTGTTCTCAGCTGCTCATCCATAAGGAAGTGAAATGAGAACCGCTGTAACATTACCCTTTTGAGATCAGTATATGAACCTCTCCAACTGAGCTTATCGTCAGAGGAAAACGGCCTCCATGTGACTAAGGCTATATCTTTTCAAAGGCTTCTCTGAAAAAGTTGATGCTCCTGTGTAGTGTGGCCGTCACATTTACTCAAAGGTTTTTTGTCCATTTTGTTTTTTATGCGACTATTCAACCAAGGAGCTGATTAAAAGCGTCATGAACTGGAGGTCACCTCAGCAGTGCTTAATAGTTCACTATCAGCTCCTGTTTTTTGCATTTAAAGAAAAACATTTAAAGTTCTTTAAATTATCTGAGCCACCTCTGACCTTCTTCACAGCCAGCGATTTTAACAAAACACAACACAGAAGGCTAGCTGTATAAAAGCAATTTGACTTGAACACAGCACCCAACATCAACAGCAATGCTCATTTTCTAGAGATCAGGCTTTAACAGATGAAGTGTGGTCAGTCTAAGCTATCCAATCCACAGAACCCACTGCCCTCCTCCGTCTTCATCTTCCCACACACAGGTTCAAGGGTCAGCTCTATCATCATTATACAATACAGATGCTGCAATTCTGGTGCTTATATTGACATTTCTTGCCAAATTGATAAACATTTGCATTTCCTAAAAAAATGGGACTTCTAAAATGTTAATAAAAACGGAACCATATAAGCTGCAAAACATTGAAACCCAGTATTTAATTGCAAATAGCACAAAGACAACGTCTATTTTGAAACAGATTATTTCTATGCCTATTACAAATTTGATGCTAGCACCACATTTAAGTTTGGGCATGGTCATGTTAACCACTCTCTAGCATAACGTTTTCTTTCAACAACATTTTGTAAACGTTTGGGAACTATGGAGACCTTTCACCATAATTTTGAAAGTCCAAGTTTAACCTTAGCTGCTGCTGCTGGAAGTTTGCAGATTCAATACCCAGCTCCTATAGCCACATGTCTGATGTGTCCTTGGGCAAGACACTTAACCCCAAGTTGCTCCCACTGCTTTGTCGGTGGCGTATAATTCTATATGAATGGGATTAGTTACTTCTGATGGTGACTTTACCCAGCAGCCTCTACCATCAGTGTGTGAATTGGAAGGTGTGACCTGCAGTGTAAAAGTGCTTTGAGGAGTCAGAAGACTTGAAAAGTGCTATACAAGCTCAAGTCCATTTACCATTTCTTGATGTAGGATTTCAGATGTTCAATGGTTCAGGGTCTTCTTTTTTTTATTGTACATTTCACAATGTACCAGTGTTCATTAATCTCCCCTCTCCCCCCATCCCATTCAAGTCCGGCACAGTTTTGGTAGATGGCTGTTCATCATAAACCTGGTTTTGCTCGAGGTTTTGCCTCTTTTAAAGACATTTTTTTCTTGCCATTGAAACTTTGCTAAATGTTGCTAAGTGCTACACTCATGATGGATTAATGTTGGGTCTTGGTAATATGAAACAATGACATTTAAAGAGTAGTTTACCTCAATGCTACCCTCGAAATGAGACACAGCTAATGTTACCCAAAGTTTCCCATAGAGGGTTCAGCTCTATAGCTTCCAGCCCTGACATTAAGTTTCATACTTTTGCTTATGGGCCATTTTACCATGTGGTGATGGTCATCACAGATTCTCTTTAGTGCTGATACCCAGGAACCTAAGACTATTAACCAGCTACATCTCATCCTCACTTCTAAGGCTGCGTGTCCTCACACAATACACAATGTAAACACACTAATAAAAAATGAATCAAATGTAACTTATTTTTTGTCAATTATATCCATTAGAGCAGTGGTTATCAACTGGTCGAGTCTTAGGACCCACCATCACCATCCTTTTTGAGACATCTAGCCCCAAAATGTCTTACAATTTTCAACCAATGAGATTTCTTCAGTGAGAAATTGTGCCAGAAACATTTGAAAGAACAAAGAAACAGAACACAACAAACACGTGTAAAAAGCACCTCATAGACTTTGACACCATTTTTTTTCCAGTCACACACGCGACGCACTGGAAACTGCTCTGCGACACACTTTTGGGTCCCAACCCACCAGTTGAGAACCATTGCATAAGAGCAGTACTTTTCAACTGGTCGAGCCTTAGGACCAACCATCAACTCCTTAACGAGAAATCACAACCGTAATTTCTATTATTTTTCAACCATTGAGATTGATTGAACCACCCACCAGTTGAGTACCACTAGAGTATTTTTCTCATCTAGAGTGAAAGGGGAGGCTTAGTGCACAAAGAGCTGTCAAACTGCATAACTGAATCACTTCGTAACTCAATCACTTTGGATCTATCCCAAACTGTGAGCTGAATAATACACGATGTCTAAACCCAGTGAAGATTCCTCTTTAGCATTGTTTGGATGTTAACAAAGCCATCACAGTTATTGCTTCAGGCTGGATTGACAATGTAGAGCGTTAAAGTGCCGCCTTTGATCTCGCCTTCCACTCCTTCTCATCACTTCTGTAAAGGGTTGAGCATTGTGTCAAACATTTCTGGAAACCGAGTACAAACAGTGCTCAGCGTCGGTGTCCAGCATGCTGACACAGCTGAACTCGACGAAGATTGCCAGAAAATGTCTTGACTCAGAAAAAAGGCAACGCTCCAACCGCAGCAACAGCAGCCTCCTCACACTTACTTTACTGGAGAAAATTGGCTGCTGCACAGACACATTTACAGACTCTGGCAGAGGAGTCTGGACCTGCTGAACGCCTGATAAGACTGGTTTAAATGAGGCCGCATTCCCTTTTGTTTTGATTACAAGAATTATAAATATCAGCAGTGACCCCTCTTGTGATGCAGCTCTGAATTAATATGATTCCAGCCATCCCAACAATCTGGACAGTGTAGTTTTAACATGACTCAATGATGCCCTCAAGTGGCCTGAGACAGCCACCTGCAGCCAAGACAATGACTACCATGACAGGAAGCAGATTTGTTTAAGCCTTTGCGTTTAACTGAAGTTGTTCAAAATTGCACAGTTATCACCATCTGTTTGTTTGTTTCTTCTTCTACCAGATGGATGATGGAGAATAAGGTCTAAAAGCATGACTCCTGATGACATAAAGAATAAACAGACACTCATTAAAGTTTTCAAGAGAAGCAATATTGGAAGCATTTCATTTTTTATCAGAAAGCAATATCCTAGAGCAGCATATTGCATGCTTTTGAAGTGACCTGGAATGGTGCATGAAAAACACCCACACATGCTTTATAATTGGCATTCTGATGGACACATTCTGAATCTGACTTCCTGCTGTACATAAATTGCAACTATTACCCACCAGGGAGGACTCCTGCCTCTCTGTGTCTTTGATTTGTATCAAAAATAATTACACGCTTTATTCTGAGGACGATTTTCTGTTTCTGCACAGCGGTCGAACTGTTCCCACGCGGTGAAACAAGCGGAACAGTATGCTACATACATATAATTTTTTTCCAAGCTTGGTTCATGTAATAGTGGCCCTGAGTTCCAAGGCCTTCTATTAGGTAGCTTTTTGCAGCATTAACACAGTTAGAGGTGGATGTTTGATGCTTACCACCCATTGGTTGTACACACTGTCATCTGAATTGTATAGGGGATGGAAGCTGCCAAAAATGGTGAGAAAATAACATTTCTTTGAATTTGTTAAATGTTTGAAATTTATGAAATAAATCATAAATTGATGCTTCAGTTTTGGTGTTTTTGTTTGCACTATAATTTACCCTACCCATTTACCAGAGTTTTTAGTTGGTTGTGAGAAGGACAGAAATAAATAATGATGCCTCTTTGTGAGCTACAAAAGCGAACAAAACCATCACAGACAAGAATGATAATAACATTAAAGTCATTTCATGATTGTAACCTCTGACACTGGGGAGGTTTCAGACAAAGCGACTGACAGCCATGGCTGAAACAAACTTTGCTTACGTTTTCTACCACAAAAAATCCAGAGTGAGTGATTCCACTGACCAACAGAAGACAGCAGGATGAGTTCTTATAGTCAGAATAAAAACTACAAATCCAGAAAAGAGATAAGAGGTTAAGATTTGTCCACAGGGGGCGCCAAATCTATGCAAACTGAAAGTTCCCCACATGAGCGTTGTTTTAATATATATTAAATATAAGTATTTTTCCAAATTAGGGTTCAAATGGATTGTGAGATTGACAGCAGATTGGTGCAGCATCAGCAGTATTGCCGACGCTGCACAGAAGTGTCGTGGTGTTGGGGCTGAGCTGGAAGGCAACGCTTTGGAATTACCATTTGACTTAGCTTCCAACACTCACCTATGGTCATGAGCAATAAGTTGTGACCGAAAGAATGAGATTGCAGATATAAGTGGTGGTGTGGAGATTGGACATCCAGAGGAAGGCGTGGAGTCGCTGCTCCTTAATATCGAAGGGTGTTAACTGAAGTGGTTCGGGCACTTGACCAAGATGCCTCCTGGTTGCCTTCCTACTGGAGGTCTTTGTCCAGCTGGGAGAAGACATCCATAGGGAGGCCCAGAGTTCCCTGGAGTGATTACCCTTTCCCTTCTAGCCTGAGAACACCTTGGACTCACCCTGGAGGAATCAGAAAACATTGCTGGGGAGATGGAGGTCTGAGGCTACTTGCTTAATCTGATGCCACTGTGACCCGGCCCTGGATGAACAGAAGATAAGGAATTGATTTCACATGCATCTTTACATTTAATTTATATTCAGGTTTGGGCATCTCTACAGGCACAGAGAGAAGGTGGATGTGGGGATGTTCAAAGAACTTGCCATGACAAAATGTGACAATAAATGGGTGGACCAAATTCATCACAAGCCGAAATTAGGAACGTATTGTCTTACTGTGTATGAATGCCAAAAATATGTTGTGTATGACCTATCAAAGAGCCTGCATTCTTTCTGTGCCCAGTTTGAAACTGGTATACTGCCATTATTGAAACTGGTATACTCGATATATTGGAACTGAAGAAGACCAAAGATTATGTCATCACTGTGAAACTCACTTTTCACTGTACTGTCCATTTCATGACGACCTAAGAAAAAACACTCTTTGATAAAGTACCAATAGCTTCATGTCATTTTGTTTTCAACTAGTTTTTCTTTACATTTCATGACTAGAGCTGTATGAGAGTTTCTCTTTTTTTATATTTGCTCTAAATGTCATGATGATCTAATTTGTCTCTTCTCTGGGATAAAGTTGCAACAGTATCTACTGTATGTCAGTATCTACCAAACTAAGCGTCTGGCCGTTCTGCAGAGACAGCAGAGTGTTTTTGTCTCTTCAGCTCTGAAATTACATGAACCAAAAATACCAGCTCGAAAAAGTCTAGTGGCTCTCTGCCGTCTTTAAGTAGATGGTTTGGTTTGACATTGTGATGAACGGAATTGAAAGCTTGTTTTGAAAGAATGTAACTTCTAAAATGGTAAAAGTACATCGATATAAGTAACCTTGAGGGATTTCTTGTGAATGACTACGGTAATAATTTGAAGCATTCTCCTTTACGATTTATATTGTGTTTTTATTTCCTGTTCTTTATCTGTTTATTTTGGATGTTATGTCATTTATCACACCCTCACTTTTTGTGAACTATCACTCTGCTTATTCTGCGTTGTAAGGGGTCTATGTGCTGGGTCGGGAGGGGAGTAAAAGGGTCATGGTGTTTATGAGTGTTAGTGTTAACATTTAGAGGGATATCTTGTTTTACAAACTGAACTTCAGGTCTTGAATCCTGATGAAGGCTTGATGTCAGAACACATTGAAGTGTGTTTTCTTAAGGTCTTCATGACCCTGCCATGAAAATAAAAGCATTTAAATTCGTAAAAGGGAATGCTTTGGAGTCTTTCTTATTTTATTTTTTTCTATAATTTTTTCAATACCTTTCCAAAGGGAACATCAGACTGAATTGAACCAGTGATTTGGATTTTGGGTTTCTGTTCTACTTCTTGTTACAACCATAGACTTTATAAAACATAAACGTAGTCTCAAAGATATATATCACTCTAAATGGGACCATTTTTTTTTCTATGACTGCTTCCATCCCTATCCAAAGAGCCCCTCAAACCTACACCCTTTTATGAATCTGGGTAGCGCTCCTATAACATTTTTTTGGGGAAAATCAGACTGAATTGAACCACAGATTTGGAACATTAAACCATTGTTAAAATGTTTAATGAGCGGAAAAAATTAGTAGAGAGCGCTCATTTTTGTTCGACTTCTTGTTACAACCATAGACTCTATTAAACAGCAACGTAGTCTCAGTGACGTCACCCATTTGGTTCTGAAGTGAAGCCAAAGGACAGGTCTCGCCATGTGGGAAATTGAACTTTAAACTAACTTTCAGTAAACCCAACCAAAAGGCAAAGAATTGGAACTAAGGCAGCAAATTAGCCTCCTGGCTAACAGCTATTGTAGATTCATGTGTAACTCGTTATTCTGCATTATAAATGGTCTATGGGCTGATTGGGAGGGGAGTTAATTATCAACAAAGTCTATGAGGTTTTAGTATATTTATAAAAAAAGAAAAAAAACTGACTGACTATATTTCATCTGCAACAGAAACCCTGGGCTAGCCTCACTAATGAAAAGACGTGATTCTTGAAGATATTGAAGAAGGAAAAAGCAGTTATTGTACAAATTCCATTTATTTAAAATAACCAACAATACAAGACACTTAATAAAAACACATTTTGTTTGCTGATAAAGTCAATAACACCAGAAAGATACAAAAAAAGGAAGTGGAAAAAAACAATACAATATTACATATAAAATGAAACCCTTTTGAAACTCAGGTACAGAAATCAACGACTTTTCTAAGGAATGATTTTCTGTCTCTTGATCATCTTCGTTTACTGTAGACTTCCACGACTTACTGAATACTTTCAGATCAATACATTTTCTTTCTTTGTGTTCTCACACCTTGAATACAACAGCCACTTTCACCTGCATGTTTTCCTCTAACTATAACACTTCCAAAGAGACAAAAAACTAAGATGCAGCAGCTGCAGATGTACAAATGCTGAAAACTGAGCGATCAAAACGCATTGACATTTCATGTTAAAACGCTTTTCCATTTTATTCTAAAAGAGGTGATTTTGTGTTCAGTCGGCATTAAAAAAAAATAAAAAAGGAAATATAAACCCTGAATGCTTGTCCCGTCCCCAGTCTTTGTAGGTAAAGCATTCTTACAGCTACTTTACGACCCCCCACACCGTTATCACATTGATTCAGTCCGCAGGAGGCCTAGTAATGACTAAATGGTGCGGTCTCCTTCAACTCATGGTACCCCTGGTGGTTTGGCTCTGTGAAGAGACAGAGAGGGCAGTTAGGGCTCTGAAGTACCACAGATCTATCTCTTCTACATCAGCCAGTACTTTGAAAAGGTTAAGATAGAGAGGCATTTCAGTATGGCTTCACAAAGAAAGAAGAAATATCAATACAGCTACAAGAAGCAACTTCAATCAATTTAAGATGGGGAAAGTTACATTTAACAGCCTCTTCATCGTAAGATTTTTTGAAAAGGTTGTGTTCTGTTTTCTAAAGGGAATTTGGGCAGGCAATGGTGTTTTCTTAAGTCTTCAGAATATGATTAGTGGGCAAGGACACATCTTTTACCCCACAGCATTTACAAAGGCTATTTTCATTTGTGCACAAAAATGACAATTACTGAAAGTTTTGGGCTGAGCTGCTGGAGTGAATGAACGACATTTACCCCAACTTTAGCTGAATATTTTCACCCCAACTTTAGCTGAACTTTTTTCTCTTTGTAAATTTTCCGCATGTGGTTAAGGTGAGCCAGTGTGTGAACTCAGCGGGTAGTATTGAGGAAAATTCTCTGCAAGCGATCTGGCAAGGGTGATGACATTTACTTCATGCTACTGTTGTGCAACCATTGTGAGACTGACTGTGACCTGTGTGATCTTCATGCACGTAATGAAGCTGCTTCCTCAATCAGTCAACCTTTATTTAAACTGGAGAGAACATTGAGGGGAAACTCTCATGTACGTCTATCCTCATCACCCTCATTTACTCATGATGGCCAGAATGTTCTCCTACACGCTTTCTTCAATTACATGCTGCATCGGTATAATGCAAAAACCATCATCACAGTGAATAAGTAACTCAGCTTGTGTGAAAACAACTTTCCACTGCTGTTTTATAAAATGTTCTACATACAGAGGCACTGATTTTCAACAGGCAACTGCTCGGGGCCCCAGACCAGTAGGGGGCCCATGAGGGCTCACAAACTTTGAACCACAACATTGGTCCAAAATGTTCAAATTTTGCAATTACAGTAGGAAACCTCCCTAAGGGGGCCCCATCTGACAGCACTCACTCACGTTGCCATGCCAAGCGTTGCATGCATTATTGCTGATGAAACTTTTTAATTAAGTTAAGTTTTTTAATGGAAGTCAACCAAGAAAAGATAAGAGGAAGAGGAATTATCCATCCATTGGAGAGGAACCAGAAACAGGAAGTAAGTAAGCGTTGGGTCAATGGCAGATATAATGGTAATAAATGCAGGTTGAAGGGCTCACAATTATTTCTTAACTGGGGCCCTAACAGACTCTAGAATCACCACTGTCTACTGAACGGTCTTGTGCCCTCTTGGGTTTGAAGGCCTTTACAGTATATGGCGTTGTGTTAACTTGTTCAGCCCTGCCCATGCATTCATGCAGTAATTATCATTATGAGGTGTTTTCATTTATATCTATTATCACACAGGAATTGTGATTTCTCTTTTCATATCCTTTCACTTTTTTGCCATCATATCTAATTGTACATTCTGGATCTCTTTTCATTATGTATTATATGAAGAGAGCACCAAGTTCAAGGTCAATATTCACCCTGTGAGCGGTATACTGTAATATATATTATTCAATCTCATCTTAAGCAAGAAAAAAAAAACACTCAACATTGATACGCAAATTTACAGCTTTGATGCATTTTTTTCTCTCAATTCTTTCCTCAGCTTACTCAGATATGACCTCACTCTGTATTCAGCATCGGTTCATTAAGAAGAGGAGAGAAGATGAAGTCTTGTACTTAAAGCACTCGATATTCATTTCCAGAGTGTGTATCTTTAGTGTGAAGGTCACTTGATAATTTTCTGTACATCCCAAATGATGAAGACAAAAATGGCCACCAGCAGAATGCGTTTGAGTGTGTAGATAAGTGTTACGGTACCCAGGCTCATATTCTCCTCGATGAGTGGCCTCTTCTCGCTGCAGTTCACCACTCTGCCCTGAGCTGCTCCCAGAATGGTCATGATGTCCACCAGGCTGATCTTCCCTTCCTCTTTGGCCTCCTCCACCTCCTCCGACAGCTCCTTCGCAGCCTCCTCGCGCTCCTCCAGCTGTTCTTGGGTCAGCATCGCGTTCAGGCCTTGCCCTGCAGTAGCGTTGCCAACCTGTGGAGGCGCCAGCGAGCAAAACGCCCTCACGTTCCCGTAGGACTTCAGGTGGGCCACATTGGCGCGCAGGAATAGCAGGAGGACATTGAGGTCATTCAGCGGGCAGCCGAGCCTACCCTGTTTAATCAGATCCAGGGCTGGGAGGACCTCGTATACAGAGATGAATGTGGTGTCCCAGATGAAGAGCCGAAGCAGGCTGAAGAGGACGATCGGCGCCAACAGGACGTAGATGGCACCGTTAGCCACACTTATTACCTGGAACACCAACTGGCCAATCATTTTACACTGAACCAGCTCGGGGACCCAGTTCTGATCCCGCAGCATGCCCGTGCGGACGAAGCAGCTGAACTCATCCTGCAGGAAAGCGGAGAGATGGAAGTAGGCCAGGTAGAGACAGGCAGCAGTCATGAAGGTCAGGAGGAGGAAGCCCCGCAAGAAAAGCATGCTAACAAGGAAGTAGGACTTCTGCTTGCAATGCATGTATCTCTCCAGCAGAGGGTACTCAAAGTATCGCTTCCTCTTGGCCCTGCACAAGGACAAGAAGAAGAAGAAAGTCAGAACCATGTTTTTCTTTATGTTCCTACAGCTAAACATTCACATCTGGGAGCCTCCCAACCAAACCACAGGTTCTACTTTTGACTACAAGGAACTGCCAACCATACACCCAGCCCTCTAATACACATGTTAAGAGCCATGTGCAAGGGTATATTAATGGTAGAGGCTGAAGGAAGGAAATCCATGTCTAACCTTTCCCAAACCACATTGTTTTATCTATTGGTCGCATATGGAATAAAGGCTCCAGATAAAAAAAAATCACATAGATATTAAGTAATTAAAAAAAAATTAAAACATATTTCCCAGCATACTTTAGTGTGCCATTTTTTTTTTACTTTTAGAGGGATGGTGAAAATGCACCCTCACTCAGAACCTGGTGGGGGGTTCCTTTCAAAGGTTCAGATGTCAAATAAAATTCTTGGAGCAATTTTGCACTCAGTAAATCTATCAACTCAGAACATAGAATAGTACATGTTTAAGGGTCTGTGTCCACTAAGGCAATTATTTTGCAGTGGCACCCTCACATTTACAATTCAAAACCAGCGTAGCTCAGGGTTTTCAGCGTATTAGCAACCTGAGTGCAAAAAACACTCTCAATGTTGGCTGTCTTTTGTCTCTTGGCTCAAACAGTCTGAGTTTGAAACAGTTCAACTTTTGGAACACTTCCATGCTCATCATTGTCACTTCTCCCAGACCAACCAATCAGAATCAAGAAGGTGCGAGACTTCTGATAACAGCTGTAAACAACAATGGCAGAATATAAAGTAATCGGACTTGTTTTTACAAGGGTACAGTTTTCAGGGAATGCTGCTTCTGATGCCAGGACACAATTACCTGACAACATTTTCATGATATCTTTGAGATATTTCCTGGAATAAAAGCAAATATTAAGCATACACGGTTTTCAAAACAGACACAAGGGAAGTGAAAGTTAACTTTTATAACCTAGCAACAATAAGCGCTAGGGAGAAGCTCTCTGAAATGGAGGTCATGGGCGTTGCCTGTTAATGGACACAGGCCCTAAACACAACGACAATAAGGAGCGATGAATATTCTCCCTCCAAGCCAACAGGCCCTGGTCTCTTACCTTTGGAGCTCGGCCTGAAATGTGAGCGGGTTCTGAGTGTTCTGCCTCATGTCCAGAATGCTCTGAGCCAGCCGGACGGAGCGGTTGTACGACTTGTCCAGTTCATCAATGATGAATAGCAGGTCGGAGCCCAGCGTGGGCATTACGAGCTGGCGCCAGATCAGAGCCGGAAGGTACATCAACACGGCCATGGCCATAAGAGAGTACGGGAACATCTGGACAGACAATGAAGAGAGAAGGCAAGGAAAGAGAAGAAGGTAAGACGCAGACAGAAAAAGAAGATTCAGACAGAAAAGAAAAGACAGAGCGAATGGGAAGAGAAGAAAGAGAAAGATGAGTTACATGAACGATGGCTTCAAAAGGGAGTATTACAAATTCACAGCTACAAGTTAAGAAATATTTTTCTGTGTGTGGGTCTCAAATTCTTATGCAAGAACCTTTCTTGATAAAGCTCGAAACACCTGCAACGCTTTCTATAAATGGTTCACGCTAACATTTTCAACTGAATCAGGTTAAAATGTTTTTAAAATCATTAGCTAATACTGACGAGACAATTTAACTAGAAGTAAACTTAAGTGAAAGCTTGTTTGCTGACATTTTATTCAAACAAATCAGGTCTACAGTACTAGCTTCAACTCAATTAAGGCAAACTTGAGTTGAAGCTAGTACTGTAGACCTGATTTGTCTTCGATTTGCCTTCGATTTGCCTTAATTCACCAGACCATCAAAACTAAAAGCAGAACTTGAAGTACTCCGCTGACCTCCATGTTACCATGGGAACATAACGTTAATAAATAAATGGAAGAAAGAATGGAAAATCATCTTCAACGGGCGGTTGTGGCTCAATTGGTAGAGCAGGTTGTCAAGACACCTAACCTCAAGTTCCTTTGTCGGCGGCATTTGAATGTGTATGAACAGGATTACTTTATACTAATGGACACTTTGCACAGCAACCTCTGACATCAGTGTGTGAATGAGTGTGAATGTCTAGGTGCAGTGTTTTGAGTAGTCAGAAGACGAGAAAAGCTCAAGTCAATTCACCATTACAGTTTGTTTTCAGCTCATTATATCTTTATGAATAACCAAATGCTTCCCAAGAATTTAACATATGAACCATATGCACTTGTCTGTTGGTTTGACATCCATAAATGAATATTGCACTTGGCTACACCACAGGTGGAAATGTGGAAGTAAGTGCTTCTGGGGGCTGGAGCGTTAAAGCAAACTGAGATGTAATATCTTATTTCAGACAGAGGCCAAACTGAGGGACCATTAAGAGTTTAATAATGTTTTTCTCAACTGTAAGTTATGTAGAGCTGCTCTAGTGGAGTCCCAGGGTGAACATTAAGAGCTGTAAAATGAGCATATAGGGTCTCTTTATCACCGCCAACCAATCTTGATGGGAACAACAAGACAAGCGAGCTTAATTAGGATTTCTCATCGTACCTTGTGTACCCAGAGTGAGCGCTCCTCGAAGTTCCCGTCGCTGTCAAACTCGTGATGCATGAGAGAGTCCCAGCAGTATGTGTCCACATAGCTGGCCTGCTTGATGGTGAAATTGCTCGGGGGGAAACAGCTGATCTGAGGCCCTGCAGAAGAAACAAATGTTGATCTGTAACATTATCTGCTAATGTGGGAAATTACTTTCTGCAGCATATTTTCATCCTGTAAGTTACCTCTCACACTCCATATCTTCCAAACACTCACACACATTCATATACAATCTACTGCAAGATAAAATGTTCTCTCTCCCCTTCGTGGAAGAGAAATCTACTGAGCAAATCACATGTTCCTAAATGGCAACATGGCATTAAAAAAAACCCTTTCTATGCTCCTCCACCTTATATTTAGCTTACCTTGATACACCCCACATCAAGTCCAACCACTTAAATCCCTGCCCTGCACCCTTCTGTCATTTCCCAAGGGTGCTCCACCCTTAAACAGAGAGCTTTAGAGGGAACAGAGTCAGGGTGTGCCCAGAGAAACACGGAGCGTCTATTTTTTAACAAGCACGCTCACATCTGCCCAGCTTTCTGTAAGTAGTTACATGTTGCTTCTAATTTACTGCCAGGACGGGATTTCTGCTGCCAGCCCCCGTCGTTATAAAAGCAACCATTACAAGGTCCAAATAATGCTACCATGCGTGTGTGTGTGTGTGTGTGTGTGTGTGCGTGCGTGCGTGCGTGCGTGCGTGCGTGCGTGCGTGCGTGTGTGTGTGTGTGTGCCACATTTCTACATATTGATAGTGACACCTGGAATATAATTATGGCAGCTGAGGTCCCCGTGGATTACATTCATTTTAAAAGTGACCTTCCATGTAAATACACAAACAAGAGGTTAGTGCTTTTATTTTTAGACTGCATACTGAAACACCAGCCTCTGACTAAACATGTGTTTTATATGTTGGTTCACCTCTCACATGCTTGACATGTTATTAAGTCCATATTAAAAGGGTTTCCATGTTATCTTTTTCTGCTTGACCTGCTACACATTTAGTTTTAGGTTTCTCTTTGACTCCTTTTCTCGGCATATTCAACTCTTTGTTTAAGTTTTGTCACTTTTGTTGTTGTTCGGGATTGTGTAACTAGTTTTAAATTCAACATTAGCAACAGAGCATGAGTTATCACGCCCACCTAGCTCGCCGCCATAACTAGAAGTCATGGTTGTGATGTAAAACTAAATTTTTATTCATTATTATTGGAATTTTCATTTCCATTTCCGCAGCATTTTCAAATTTAATCATATATGCTTTTTTTTTAAAACAGTTTTTGGTTTCCAACATTGCCTATATATGGACAGTGTAGAGTTATACTCATTATTCAGATTTTATTGTGAAAATGAAAAAAACACTCTTCACTTCCTACGCCTGGCCCAAAACTCGTCTGTTGCATGAACATGCATCAAATAAAAACTTCGAGGCCAGCATTATGAGGCTGATGATGAGAAAATTTTGTTAAAGAAGTGAGCAGAACATATTAATTCTAGACACCATATAATGAGATAAATATTCATTTTACTATAATAAAGGTTGCCTAAAGTCATTTATCACTTTTACAACCCTTAAAGGCATGCTGGAGCAAACCATACATTCTGCTGCTGAATATTTAATAGCAGCAGTAGTCTCAATTTGAGTTTAGAGTATATAATGTTACCGGCTTTATGTTTGATCTTAAATCAAGCTGAGCACCAGAAATAAGAAAGCTGCACTGGATTGGTGAGTGTTGTGACACAGTACTGTATGTTCTCATGCAGCTTCCTGTGGGAACTGATTTTTCCCTCAGTTGGCTACATGTGTGGGTGCACATGTTGACAAGTCAATCTAAATAAAATCCAACAGCGCAGAACTTCTCATCACATCTTGTAACATACTCTCTTCCCCCGTCAGCTCGGATCTCCTGTGAGCCATTTTGGCAAAGTGAGAGAAGCTTAAAATCTGTGTCTGCTCATATCTGCTACTCCCACTCCCCAGCTAACTCTGGCACATCATCCCTCATATTTGTGTTTTGTAGTCTAATTCTTGGCTGTGAGTCCAGGTGCAAGTAAACCATACTGCAGACAGCGGAGCAATCACACAGGCGTTCAGAAAACCAACAACCTGGCGGATAGGCAGCCAAGATCCATTAGCTGAGCCGTGCTCCCCCGACACCACATCATGTTCTGCAGCCCCCCCCCCCCTGTTAATCAACACATCCTCTCATTTGACTCAAATCGAGGGGAGCTGCCACAGAAGAACTTAGCCTTGTAATTAGAGCATGCCGGCGTTAGTGAACGTTGCTCTCAATCATCCCCCCGTGGCAATTAGCATCAGGAGCAGCAGGCTGATTGCAGACCGGCCCCGAGGAGACAACGTTTAGTTCAAAGTCAAGGGAGTCAGCGCTCCTCAGTAATGGACTCCACTGAAGACTGCAGACATGCCACGTTTTTCTTTGGATCATCGGCTGTGCTTTTTTGTGCTCAATGACCACATCCAGCTGCTTGTGGCCATGTTTCACATGAAAAAAACAGAAAGTTTTTATTTTTCCATGTAGTCTGAAACATTCTGAGAAAAAGGCCCACATTTTTCTAAAACTATACAGGACTTCTTATCCCAGGAGATCCTTTCCAGGACTTTAGACTGCCTGCATGCACAGTCTAGTCATACTACAGTTACAGCTCTCTTAGGACATTTAAAATGACTTCTGTCCTTTTCTCAATATACAAGCAACAAGGGAATATCGATTTATCAATGGAAAACATGACTGAAGACGTTACATTAGGCAGCGTTATGCCCCATTTTCAGCAAGCAATTGGACATTGTTCCAGTTGACCTTATGTCACATGACAAAAAAAAAATCACAAATAAGTTGCAAGCAAGCATTAAACTGGTTTTATGTTGAACTCTGAAAACATGGACACATTTGTACATTTAGTACATACTACTGGGCTTTACTTTTGGGACCAGTGATGTGCACGTCCAGCTTTCTTCAACGCTTTCATGCTGTTTGACTCTGGAGCAGGTGCAGAACGCCTCGGCCAGTTTGGGTTCGATTGAGGTGAATGCAAGAGTTAATTGATCCCCAACCAAATTATCTTTGTGTGTTAGTCTGACTGTGAGAAATTTCAGTCTGACTAACATGTTTACATGCATTCTAAAAGTAAATTTTCAGTCTAACTGACGCAATAAATTGACTTTTCTTGACATCATGTAAACATAGAATGACAGGGAAAAATGTCCTTTTAACAGACAGAAACCTTGAGCAGAACTAGACCTATGTTGAACAGCCCTCTTCTACTCGTGTGTTGGGCTTGCATTTCCAACCTTCAAAATCCCTGAATGTTCAGAAAGTAGAACCACCTACAGTAGCAGCGACCTTTTAAGGGGTTGATTAAGACTTTATTTAGACCCTTCAGTACAAAAGGACTGAGTGCCTCCTAAAGACCCAACTCCCTTGAGAGTACCTCCTACATTGGAAAGCAGCTTAAATGAAACCAAAGAGCAGTCAATACATCTAAAAATGGAGAATAAAGGAGTTGTATTTTCAGTAATTTTGTGTAGTCACATCATCGTTGCTTCTCATATCTATTCATGTGAGTGTTTCTTAATGGAATCAGCTGTTTATGTCTTCCTTTTTAAGACTACATATTTAAGTATTCTCTCCTGCATTTCTCACAGCACCCTCATTTTCCTCCCAAAAGCTCTGGTTGTTATCACTCTTAATATGTATAGCTGCCTTAAGTAAGGATGCATCTGAGAGCAAAGATAAGAGCCTGCTGGAGAGGAGCTCGGATACGCTCACTTGTCACGGTTCAGGACTTTTAACTGCGGCTCAGAATTGGGTCACTTCCGTCAGTACATGAAAAAAGTGTATTTCCGCGCGGACCCTCTGGATTAAAAAAAACACATGGAGGCCAGAGGAATAATAAGTGTCTTCGTATTAGTATGTATGATATTCCTCCTTATCGCAAGTTCAACTAAGTGCAGTTAAGCAGCTAAATAATAAACAATTCAAGGACAAACAGAGCATTCATACTTTACAGAGGACACTGCATAGAAGCTGAAACACAACCACGGAATTAAAAATAAGCCCTCGTGAATGCAGGGTGTAATTAAGGGCAGAACCAAATGGAATATAAAACAAAATGCCCTCAAACATTTTCCAGGAGAGGAAGACTTTTTCTGCTCACCCAGGGAGATCTCGCGGGCGAAGGCCATGCACACGAGCATCAGCGGCAGGCCGACGGACACAAACTTGATGACCTTGTCCAGGGGAAGCTCCAGCTCCAGGTGCTGGATCCGGTTTATCACCGCGCCGTCCTGCAGCAGGGAGTCAGATAGCATGGCCTTGGCCGCTGCCTGGGCGATGGACATTTTGCACACCTACACAGGAGATAAGAAAAATGGTTTCGTTTTTTGTACACTATCAAGCTGGCGAGGAAGATATTGTCAGATCTGAGCGCTGTAAGAACAAATCAGAGTCATGACCCGGGCCACATGTCACTGCTTGGCTCTGCTATCTTATCATCTCTGTCATTCTTCTGTGTGTGTTGTATATATTGAAGTCTTTAAATGAACTGTACTGACAAAAAAACCCATCAGTTTTCAAGTGGTGAAACGTTTTATCAATAACCCCTTTCAGATTGCTTTTTCCTCCGTTTCACCATAACTAATCTTAGCTATCATCACGTCTTTGTACATTCATATTGATTCCACGACGGCGTCCTATTCTTGTCCCAGTCTGTGAACTCACATTGCGTTTCTGCGTTGCAGAAGCACGGCACACATAAACACATAGCGCTGCGCTCCCCTACTGGCTCTGATGAAACTGTCTGTCCCCTGCAATTCATCTGTTACTACCGATGAAGATGGTAAATAACATTATGCCATCATAGGGGTGTAAACATGTGATAAATGATCCCTCCACATGTGGAGTTGATGCTTATCTGGATCTTTTAACATTAACAGTTTTGCACCAATAATTGCTCTATTAAGTCAGAAATGCTATCAGCAATATTCAAAGTTCATGTTTTCTAACTTTTTTACAACTCAATCCCCACTTGTCGCAATTCTAATGATTCATATGATGAATTCAATTCTCAACAGTGGTAATGCTTCAATTCCCCTTAAAATATGTAAGAAACAGAACTTTTGACATCTAACAATGAATCCAGACTCCGTAGAGCAAATACTGAATTTTGACTACTGATTATGTTTACACATCTTAGATTTACATTTCAGGTCTCTGTAATCCCTTGTGGGATTAATGAAAAGTCCACAAAAGACACGCACATCCCTCAGTGGGTGCTGGATCCAAAAACACACATTGGTAAAGAAAAGCAAACCAATGTGGTTTGCACACCAACAAGCTCCCGTTTGAAGGATTTATTGACAAGTGGCATTCAAGCCAACATGCTGTTCCCCCCTCGCGGGAAAGAATAAGAAAAGACAGACATGAAAAAAAACTACATTTTTTTAGGATGACTGAAATTAATCAAGAATATCAAAAATAATATATTACAAAGTTCTTGTGAAAGGGATCGTAGATTTACTTGATGCTGCAAGTTTAAATCCAAAATGAAGTGGTTGTTGTTTTAAATGTATAGATACATTTCCACAATTCACAATCCATTCAACAGGTTGATCATTCATTGTTGACTTCCTTATTCTTACCGTTGAAAAGCAGTTTTGAAATAGTTAAAGCTTACACCATGTTTTCAAGCAGAAAAAAGCCTTTCAGTGGAATTGTAAGACAACTTTCAGAGCAGCAGATGGTTTTCCCATCAGGAGCTATTCAATTAAAAGTCCTTTCCATAACATTAATCTAGATGGTAGTTTAAAAACATGATGAAATGAATAACCGTCTTACCTGAAGTCTTCCAAATTTCTCAGGTGCAAATTATGATCTTTAATGTCTGCAGAGCCAAAGATGTTCCCCTAAAGGCCTGCTCGATGCTGGAGAGCTGTTTAAGTATTCAGGGAGGATCTCTGTAAAATGAGAGGTTGGATCTGGGCTGAACCGGGCCGAGCCGGGCCTGGCTCTAATTACAGAGAGGACATCTGGGAGCATGGAGGCGCCCAGATGGTCCTGACTGCAGCAGACCTGCAGTACCCAGCTGTGTGTGTGTGTGTGTGTGTGTGTGTGTCTGTGTGTGTGTGTGTGTGTGTGTGTGTGTGTGTGTGTGTGTGTGTGTGTGTTTCTGGGCAGTCCATGCTGAGAGGCAGGGTGGCTGTGGCCCACTTCAAACAAGTGAACCATCGCCCGTGGCTTTTCCAGCCTCTGTCATTGAGGGACTATTTTTACTGCACTTCAGCCCTCAGAGCTGCAGCTAGCTGACTTACTGTACCGTACAGCAGGGATGGTGTTTCTGACCTCTGCAGCTCGATGTGTTTGAAAAACCAACAGTGTGAAAAATTCTATGTGATTGAGTGGATTTGACATACAGGAACACTTTTGAGGGGAATAACTGTGTTGTGCTGTTCTTCTTTTTTTCTTTTAGTCTGTACAGCCAGGAAGGACTCGCAGAGAAAGTACAGTTCAGTGCTAACTGTGCACTGAATAAAGTCCAACATGGACAAAAACAAATGTCTGTTCTGTTCAGCTCTACTATGTTTCAATATGAATATTCTCCACCAAGACTCCTGGTCTGTACTCATGCATTTGTCAGTGTGAGTCTTTCCTTGCTGTACCTATTTATGTATTCTACCGCACCAGAAAAGACAAACTTTGGGTAGTTTGTACAGGCTCCACTCAATACCTGTGAACCATGTTTCTTAATTTGAACATACAGTATATGCAGTACAAATGTAACAAACCAACTTTTTGACACTCAGGAGATGTGTAAAATATCTGTATGTAATGTAGAATGTGCTGCAAATCAAGAAACACTTCATCAGAATTATTCAGTGCAGATGGTGAATCCAATTGCAGTCTAGAAGCATTACTGTGTCATTGGTTGATTGTTAAAACGCCCAATGCACAGGTAAGAAAACAGCACTCTCAGGTTCATGTGTCGACCCTTTGTCACTCTAAACTCGTCAGAAGATGTCAGCTTTGTCTTTGGTCAAACCCCTCAAAATATACTGTATGACGCTGTAGATACCCCTCCAGTGTCATTTCTGCTGTTTGAATGTGCTGTGGCAGTAATTGTGTTGAGTATGAAGAGTCTGCTTAGTCTGGATGTCTTGGATGACGGATGTGTCACATAAACATAAGACTTTAATCCAGACCATTGGGGTTGATTCTCCTAAAAAAGTCAAGGAAGTTGGCTTTCTTTTTTTTCTTTTTTCTTTTTCCTCAATTTTATGCAGACAAGGCTAGGACAGTGGACAGAATAGGAAGTCCTTGAGAGAGAGAGTAGGACATGACATGTGGGAAAGGAACCCTAGCCACTTGGATGAAACACTCATATCCAGTTGAGAAGCTCTACAATGTAAATTTAAGTTAATGCACACATATCAGTCGTAGGCTGAGACATTGACACATGTGGCTGATTTCCTTTATCCAAACAGCACAGTTAGGTTGGTCTGGTTGAGCTGCAGTATTGATGTCCCATCCCTTCCTTTAACCAAAACACAGCTTAAACGTCAAAGATCTCTCAGGTGGGTACAGTCCACAGCAGAACCGAAGCTTGTGTCACTTTGAAGAAGACAATCCTGGATATAGAAAGTTCAAAGACTCCTGTGTTAGTATTCATTACATTTCCTTTCACTGTCCCTCCACTGAAGAGCCTGCTTAGTCTGGATGTCTTGTAACTGTTTTACATAAGTGTGTTTATTTATTTCAGTTTTGTACATCTAAATTATCTTAGTACATTTTAGACTTTTGTAGACTGATTTTAGCAGTCTTGTATTATCTGTCCCATTTTTCTTTTTGATTTAATGTCTGTCTTCTGATTATTTCTGTAATGACTTGATGTCAATGTAAATGAGGATTGCCCCTCAATGATCTTTCGAGTATAAATAAAGGTTGAATAAATACTTGTTTAATGAATGCACACTGGGTTGCAGGAGCCTCATTTATCATGTCATATCAATCATCAGGTAATACCCCTTTTGTAATAGCAATAACTAATTAAACTAAACTTCTCTGCTAAATGAACGATTGTACATTAATAAGCATGATAAGAAAGATATATAACCAGAAACCATGTGTGAGGAAAAAATAATTTGTTGTGTATTTCGATTTCATAGTTTGACCCATGTCCCATGTCACCTTCTTAGTTATACTACAGCCAGTCTGTAAGCAGCGCTTCAAATATTTTAGCTTCTCTTTTGGGGAGTTGTTGTCATTCTTGTATACAGTCAATGGTGTAGACTCACAAATATGACATGCAGCTTAGCTAGCTTTGCACAGAAACTGCTGTTTGAAATTCCTTCAGAGGGTTATTGATGACTTTTATACAGTGAGGATATTTGAGAGCCTGTACTTTTTCTACATTTACTAGTGTAAAAATGGCTGTGAGTGATGTAGAATAATTGATTCATCATATTACTTGTACTTTAATAAAAACGTGTGTTTTATCACCACATCATCTGTTGTCTCCCCTTTACATAAAGCCTAATTTGAAACCATGCGAGAACATTTCCTCCTACAAGAAACTGCTGCTGAAGGAGGATGAAAGTATTTTTGATGCACAGAGTTGATGCAATTATACAAAGACCTTTTCAGGGGGCCCGAAACTGTGCCAGGGTGCAATTATACCCTCAGTGAACAAGCCATGTAAAAACAATACAATGTAGCACACCCACAACAGTGATTACCATGCACTGAGAGGGAGCATGGCTCGACATTCAGAGTCTGAACCCTGCGGTTGGGCTCTCTGTATGGGCTCTTTCATGGCAGAGGCCCTGCTGAAGGTGGGAGAGCTTTTCGGCTGGGCGTTAAATCACAGGCTTCTGCAATAAGCAGTGGGTGGGAGAAACAACATGTGACAGGAAAATGAGGGAAGTAAACCAATATTTACCAACTCTGTAATCTGGAAACACAATGAGACAGAGCCAGAAAGGGTTTGAAAGTGTCATCACATACGTCTTTCTCTATTGTAATCCTGGCTTTCAGACGTGTTTCCGGGAACAACACTCGCTGTTAATTTTGCATGTGGTTTTGTTCTTCTTGTTCTGCGATTCATTACTTGAATAATGAATCACACTGCCAACTTGCTGCCTGGAAATATATATATCCACCTGGATGCATGGTAAACCCTTTAAATCTACCAGAACCCATAACCGCAATTGTAAATCTACGACTTTCAAGCAGGCATTTAAACACCACCTGATGAATAGACAAACATGTAATCACTGATTTAACTAATAAATGTCAATAACAGTCCCCCCACGATTGTCTGTGTTGCTGTTAAGCCTGATGTTGGTTGTGTCTTTTGTCCAATGTGGTCTTTGTTTTTATTGCTGCAGAACAGGAACCTGCTGTAAACCAGTTTTAACTTTTACAAAGTTACATTTAATCTTTTCCAGTATAATTACATGTAAAATGAAATTAATTCATGTAATTCTTCATGGAATATCTTGTGAGTAAAGGTCAACCAACATGTGACCAATTGGTGGTCAGCCCTTCTCTCTCTTTTTGCCACATGTCCTGTCTCTCAGCTGTTCTATAAACGAGGCTTAAGGCCAAACATTAATCTTAAGGGGTCTCATGTTAATTTCTCTATGTTCAAAACTAAAAATTGCAGCTGCTTCGTCGGCAGAGTTTGAATGTATCATCCAGGTCTACACTCCCTCCCGCCCGATACACTCACCCTGCCAAATGAAAGGTGTCTGATCCAACCTCCACAACAGGGTCCTAAGTCTCTGACTAGACTCTTCTCCTCTGTTGCCCCCCGGTGGTGAACGAACTACCAAACTCTATTGGATCTACAGAGTCCCTTTGCACCTTTAAAAAAAAGCTAAAGACCCAGCTCTTTATGAACACCTACAACTTTAAGGATATTATTGATGATGGTGATGCTTTTTTTTTGATAATGATGATTTTGGGATGGTTTTGATGCTGATTAGAGCTCTCAAGAACAGCTATTGATGTAGTGCTTTGCCTCTGGTCACTTCCTGTCAGCACCTGTGTGTTCGATCAAACATAAAGCTTTTTTGTTCGCACTTACTGACGTTGTTTCCTCCGTTCTAGGTCCTTGCTTGTGATGTTCTTACTTTCTGATGAACTTCACTTTGGATAAAAGCTTCTGCTAAAGGAATTGTAGAATTGTAGAATGAATGGATTAGTTACTTACAATCTTGTTAAAATCTTGTTACAGATACCAGGAAAGCTTTTTTCAGAAGAGAGAAATATCTACAACTAAGTTTCAATATACTGAAGAATGCCATTTGACATTTGATATCACAACAAAAGCATTCTTTAGCACATTGAAACTTTCCTGATATCTGTAACAAAATTTTAAAAATCTGTTAATAACTTTTGTCGACATGAACTCTAAAAGTCAGCCCCACTCATTAAATGTCACATTTTACCAAACCAGATATGTTCAAGTTGAAACATGTGCAGAACTTCACAAAGTCAGTACCTTTACATGTTTAATTATTAAAATTGTTCTATTGAAACACAATAGATTATGACAACAAAGTGTACAAATGAAATAGAAATATTTCCTATGTTTGTCACTTTCTCTGGAAGATCCATTAAAAAAAAAAGAAGTCAAGAAAAAATGATTAATGAGCAACAAACTTCACAATGAACAATCAGAACATTCAATGTAACATGTTTTTTTTCTTTTCCCAGACATCTTCACATTAGAAACAAGCGACTCCGTGTCTGTGATTTAGTACAAAACAGAGCTGAAATTGTTTCACAGTTTCTTCCAGAATCCTTCACATTGAATTGAAAGAGATATTATTCCGTTTTTTTTTCTCCCTTTCTCTCTCGTCATTTTTCCTCCAAAATCTTCTTCTCTGAAACAGTCTGACAGTAATTGACATTTTCTTTGTCACGTCTGGATTCCAAAGTGTTGTTCATCTTCAAGGCTGAGAGTTGGGTGAGACGGTTTGAAGAAGCGTCTTGCAGTTCTTGCCATGCTCGCATTTCATGACAAATTCACCCGTGTTCACAAAATACAAAAGCCTCATTCAGAAGGTTTGCAAAAACTGTGAAGTAAACGCAGAAGCAGCCGAACATTGTCAGGTTGAGCTACAACTGTCTGAGACCACACAAACAAAACTGAATAAATATGCAAACCTTCAACACCAGAGTGCAAACATAAAATCCAATACACAAACTACGTGTGCAGTCAGAGTTCACTGGTTTACTACAGGTTTTTTTTAAGTTTTTTTTTTGCTCATGGGATTTGAAAAAGAAGTAAACTAAGATTGTTTTTCAAAGTCATGCTCGAAAAAAGGTTTAGCGGAGCAGTCAGTCGGGCGATTCTCTCACATTGAAGAGTCATGCTGAATGAAAGTGTTGTTCAACCTGAGAACCTGTGAGTCATTTTTTTAAAAAGGCGAGAATGACGTCTCAGCACGTTACGACTTATTCAGTCACCTATGCAAATATTTAGACAGCATAACACCTTTTTTTCTTTATCCGCCTCTAAGTCTTTTTTAAGGAAGCAAAATGACACATTGTGAAGTTTAAGTGTGTGTTCAGTCATATGAAAGTAACAGTTAAAAAAAAAAACCTGCAGCCCTTTTTGTAACCCATTTCATTGTGCCAAATATTTGTACTGATTACATTCAAATAAGTTTTTCTAAGACACTTTTCACTCCAAATTGTTCAGTTATAGCAGCTTGGTCAGCAGCCCTACGCTTCAAAATATGAGGGTCAAGATATCCAGGGATCTACTGTCAAGTTAGCGATGATAGCTTAGCAACGTCTGAATTCAAGGTCCAATATGTAAGATGTTTACTGAAATAATTCATAAAGTGACCTTACTATATGATCAGACATGAAGGAAAAATGCTCTGTTGAAGTGTCCTCCTTCTAAGTTTTGATTCCAGTGCCGAATTGTATGCTTTTGTCTTGACCGGAGATGGTAGGTGGTTTTATGGCACCCCCACACAGCCGTTTTGGACACCCCTCGGATTGCCAGGCAAACGGCAAAACAAGAGGTGTTGCAGCGATGGAAGCATACAAGCGAACTGGTTCAGATAGAGGTGATTTTATACCCCACCTAAAAAGCATGTTTCTAATAAGCTCCACCAGCAGAGATGTGGTAAAACTAGGATCAATATTGGAGATGTTTTTGAAAAATGGAGAGAGGTTAGAACGCAGAAAGGTTTACAGACCGATGCCGAGCTGGCGAAACACTGAAGCTTCTGTGTCCACCACATGGAAACCTGCTTGCACATCGACTCTACAGAGAGAGGGAAGGGCAGCTCTCTCTAATGTTTTGAATTTGGACTGCAGTACCCATTTTTGAATGCTCAGTGTCAGTGTTACACATTGCTCCTTTAACTTTAAAAATGGTCAGTTAGGTTCCATCCTGTCAGCTCCAACGTATGAAGTGATGCAGTCTTGCCTTTATTCCGCCTAAATCACTGAAGAGAGGTGCAGGAGGAGTGTAATAAAAACTTTTAAAGACGAGTCGATATTGACAGTTGGTTTAATATGGAACAAGAACTCTAGTCTTCAAGATGAGTTCCTTCTGTTTTTTGTTTTTTTTGTCATTCAAGGCCCGCACCTGCCTTCATCTGAACTTAAAATTGAAAAACTAGAGGATAAATTCAAGAAATGACATAACAAAAAAACCTAAAGTGTCATATTTTGAAGCCTTGGACCCTTGACCGAGCTGCTGTTTTGGACGAGTTGAAAGTCTGTCACGTTTAGTCAAAGCTTTTCACTGTGCAAACATTATTGATCCATGTGAAACTACTAACTCCTTGGTGTCTTTCTGAAGACATTATTGTGTTCTTTTTAAATGTAACAGCTCTCTGAACGTATTCAGTTTATTTTTATTCTCTGCCTCTGAAATGGGTGAAACCATCCAACAGACAGTACTCTTTCAAACAGTTAATTACCCGTGCCATTTCTTTTCAAAAATACAGAGCGCTAAAGAGTACAAAAAATGTGCTACTATCCAAATATTTGAGGAGCCCACTGCATGAAAACATACTATATTAGAATGAAACAACACATATTCATCATTAAACTAATATTTGTCCTTTATAACCATGATCAAGGTGGTCGTTGTGTCTGATCGGTCTCCGTGGTGGCTCTGTGGAAGAGTCTCTGATGGGGACAAAAACATGTGTATGCCCTTTAAAGCTCTGCACAGTCACTCAGCATCAGAGTTTGAGCGAGGCTGTGTTCAGGGCACAGCTGAGGTTACATTTTGTAACGTTTTGTCCTACTCCAGTTCCTCTCTGTGCGCCATGCTCAGCTCTCTCCTCACTCCTCCTCCTCCCACGCTGGACATTTGTCTCTCCCTGTTGTTGTCCTCTTCCCCATCCTCCTCCTCCTCCTCTTCCTCCTCCATTCCTTCCTCCTCTTCCTCCTCCTCCTCCTCTTCCTCCTCCTCCTCCTCGGTGCCGTCCATGGAGTCGTCGGCTCCCAGCATGGCTTGCTGCATGGCCAGTGTGGCTGAGTCCGATGACAGCGAGTGGAGGGAGTCCATACTCAGAGGGTCTGAGGGGAGACACCAAAACAGGAAGTGTGATTATTAAGTTTTAGATATTCACACTGATTTCTACTTCAATCTGTGCACATAGAGTCAGCACATCAACATTTATTCTATACATAAATTATTATTATTACTAGCTGTATAAATAGATGAAATAACTTCTGTCATGGAGCTGACAGTCTCCAATGCCAGACTGAAACTTGAACAAATAATGATACTTAAACTGAGAGGAAGGTGTATATTCTTTTTAGAGTTTATGTTGTCATTTGAACAATGATAAATTTGCACTTTGAAGCATTGTTTAGTTCAGATTTTTTTTTTTTAAAGAAAAAAGGATTATGTATTCGGCTAAGAGAGCGTAATGGAACCCTGGTTTTTATTGAGGTTAAAAAAAAAAAGGTCAGCACTCTCAATTTAGTATTAAAAGTTTCATGATGAAGACAACAGTGGCTGAGGAAAACAAACGAGTTTCAGCCAAAGGATTTTGTCTTCTAAACCTGGTCGCAAATATGTACACAAATGGTTTGCTTTAGGGCCAAATCATACAGAGATGCGTTGCTATAAAAGCGTCGCCAGCAAAACTAATGTTTTCCTATGGCACAACACGCTTGCCTGCCTGAGGGACGCATTTTTTTTTCTTGTGGTCTTCGGGTGTGCGTAAAAGCTTTTCAACTTTTTAGTTCAAGAAGTCGGAGTAGCTGCCTCAAGAAGGAGGATTTACTGTCGCTTTTTAACACATTTATTCTCCTCCTCACTTACCAGCTAGGCAACAGCAAGAGCTCCACGTTTACTTGAATACATTTTTACCACATGTTTTATTTGATTGTCCATGTTTGCACGCAGCCAAAGGCAAGACAACTGCCCTCCCATCAGTTTTTTTTTCTCCCAGATGTGCTCAGGCTCAGGAGCCGCATGCCCAGGGCGACCTGTCTCTGTGTGATGCGGCCATTGATGTTCTTTTTAACTTAGCACTGATTGAGTTTTTGAGTCAAACCTCACTGTTTGTTTCTGTTGTTCAAAACCTTTGAGTGTGATTGGGTTAACTTTGATCCATAAATATCAGGATCATCCTGATCAGAGCAGAGAGCTGGATTCAGATGTATTACAGGGACAAAAAATTAAGAAAACTAGGAAATTGCTCAAACAATGCAACTTTTTTTAATAGAAACTTTTAAGACATTTCTTTTCGTTCTAATTTGTTGTTTTGCTGTAGTGACAAAGGTTAGAGGTACACATTACAGTTGTATATTGTCTCCATAAAATGTTGCATCCAAATATAATCAGTATCAAAAATGTAATCTTAAATTGAATGCAGCAGAAACATTTTTCAGTTTGTGTGGATTTTGGCGCCCCTATTGGACTAAGCATATAGTATCAATTCCCCTTTTATCTGGCTTAGGTGATTCTTAAAAGTCTGTATCTAGATCAGCTTGATCCTATCCAGTTATTTTTTCTTGAAAACAGTGATAAAGTGAGCTGGACTACATAACAATTTGAACAATTGGGACCAGGTGAGCGGTGATTGACTCCACCATCCTCCATCCTTTTCACTCACACTACCCACTTCTCAAAAAATACAACAGCCACCTTGTCCTTTAACATTGGTTTGGATGTATTAACATGTCTTTATATTGGACAAGTGACCATTATAGGTTTTTGTCAATCTCAGGTAGCCTCACCCTACAGCATATATAGCCATCTTTATCATCTATTTAACTCTAAATTGGAACATAATTTACCAAATCAACATGATCCTGCTTTGAAGATGATTTGAAACTTGTAATTGAGACCCAAAAATCAGTAGGGAAATGTTCACTGAGGTATCAGTGTATGTTCTCAGTCATCAGGGTCATGGTAAAATGGAAGCTTGAGTTTGCTAAATCATTGAAAAAGTAGTCTCATTTTGCAGCCTGTTTCACACAATCAGACTCCTTTATAAAACCAGAGTAGTTGCCCTGTGTTGACCTTTGGGAAGAATGCAGTTTTAAGGCACTTGGCATTCTCTCTTTTTAAACTAAAGGCTCAGTATGCTGCTGAAGTCTTGGTTCTGACCTAAATACAAAACCAACAACTGGGACCTTAAACCGGCCTTCAATGGAAAACACTACATTTCTTAGGGTGCACTCACACAAGGCCCAGTTGCCTCCATACCATGCAGACACTCACATAACATTTCAGGATCTCTCGATAATGGAAGGCTGGGATCGTTTATACGTCATGTCCACAGTGTGTAGGCCTACCCGTGCTTGTGCTTGTACTCGTGCAGGAGCAACAATACCGTGCTGAAGCACATTTCTTCCAACTGTATCAGGGCCAAGTTAGTGTATCTTGTTTGAGCAGGGAAAGGAGCACGCACACTTGTTAAACAAACTGGACTTTGGGGATCAAACGTGCTTGGGCACATGGTACGGATTGCCTCGTGTTATTTCCCCCCTAATCTTAAAGAGAGTGGGCTCCACATGGTCTACATACTTATATAAACTCAAATCCAACTGGATTTCTGTGGGAAGATGTTGATTTGGTTTTAAGACTGTGACACACTTGTTTCTTACATCATTTCACATTGAAGTATTGCACTGACAGGCAGATGAAGCCATATGAAGATTGCTGGCTCTTTCTCTCTACTTCTAACTATGCAAACAGTGACATCTAGTGGCTGTAAGACATATAGCAGCCTTTCACTTGCAGGACTATAGCACCACCTCAGCTCACGGATATTAATCAGCCTGGCTTTTTGCTTCAAATTATTCCAAATGTTGTTGATGATATATGTAGTATTAGGGTTTTGTATTGAATAACTATATGTTGTCCTAAAAACCTAGATATAAAATAATTTTGCCACTTAAACATAAATGTACCTATTTGCTTATGTGGGTAACTGCAGTGTTGAAACTTAATTGGCATTTCATTGTGGAAACTTGATGTTCCTTATAACAGATTTTCATAATTGGTATCAGGTGGAAAGGTTCCCCTCCTAGGGATTCTTCTTCTATGGTGTAAATGTCCATACTTCTGTAATTCTCTTCTGTTTTTGTTTCCCACTTTAGTTTAGCTTTAAAACTGTCAAGCTATGGAAGTAATGTATGTTTTTCAAAGCACAGTAAGGTTTGAAGCTTCTGTGTCAACAGGAGAAAACTTCTGAGCTCTGGTATCATCCTCCCACCTCATTAAGTGGTAGCAGTGGCAGCTAGTAGTCATTATAAAGGCACTGAAGATAACAATGTACTTTTTTTGGGATACTTTGCTCCATGAAATGAAGTGTTGCCGTACTGTCAGAGTTGTTTCCTGATTGAGATCTGTGCGTCTGCAGGACTCCGGCTACGATGGAGTCGGGCCAGAAGCGCTGAGTCGGGCGGTGCTGGGACTTCATCTTCTTGGCTTTAGGAGCCGGGTCTGGATTACTGGCATCCAGCATGGGCTGAAGGATACGCCGACGGGCGTTTATGAACCTATGGGGTGCAGACAAGGGCAGGAGGTGAGGGGGGATTATTACAGATATACCCTTCATTTTAGAACAGCAAAACATTTTATCATTTAATAAAAAATATATATAAGCAAAAAGGAAACAACAACAGAGGTTAATAAGGAAAGAGTGCATCCACCACAGCCTCTGACTTTGTTCTGGATCAATATATGTTTTAATTCACGATATGTGAATCAGTCATTTGAAATACATATCCCCCAACTTTAACTTTCCTCATTTTGAAACAGTTTTTTAATACCAAACGGTCTTTTCTATGAATACACATAGTGCTAGCTAAGAGAAGTCTCACAAAGCCTCCTAAATACTAAGAGTAGCTCCTAGAGACAAAATTCTAAGCAAATTCTTAGAATCAGGACATTTTCTGAGAATTTCACCTCAAAGTTAAGACTAGACCCTTCTAAAGATGAAAGTTATTCACAAAGAGAGCTCCGAATGTGACAAGCTGTGAGGAGTAGTGAGGAGGACTTTTGTCAGGCTTAAGAGTTTCTCAAGCTGAGGAAAAAACGGGAAACACTACATGAAGACATTCTTTTTTTACTCATAGTTGGGTAATTTCCAATCTATCTCTGACTTTTTTCAGTACAAAGTGAGACATGCATTTCGAGTTTGTCTTTGTGTGGTTACCTCCACAGGTGTATCTAATCACTAATTAAGGCTCTTCACATGCTGATAGAAGAAGCTGTGAAGTGCGCCTGTGATTTCAAACATCTTTTTTTTGCTCATATTGTGTGTTTGGATAACCTGCTGCTGTAACGCCACAATTTCCCAGTTTGGGATCAATAAAGTAGTTCTATTCTATTCTATTTTGTAGGTTTTAAACTTTCAAAAGCACACATCTTACAAATTTTCACACATATTATAATTCCATAATTTTCATAAGTACACTATGTCTGACTGGATTCTATGTTTGATTTTTTTTTCAATTTCTTTTTGGATTAACCAATCACAGGTTCTGAAAAAAATGTGTCATACCTAGCAACTGGGTCGACAACGCCTCCTCACTAAGAAAAGTTTCTGACCATTCAATTTTACCACCAACTTTTTAAAATGTCTCAGAAAAGATGATAAGATGAGTTTTAAATGATGTTCACTTGTAAGTAAAGGTAAAACCAAGAGTTCTCCTACAGTGATGGACTTGAGCAGCCATGGAGGCAGCTTTTCAACCAATAGTATAATAATATATAATATAATGTCAGCCTTACATCTATTATCATTAATATAAATATTAAAGTGAATCTTAGAGCTGCTCAACTTCAACCTCTATAATTAACATACTTTGCTGTTACTTTAATAATTATTACTGACATTGTATCTATAAATAGATGTTATTCATTGTTGTTGCTGCTCTGTTTGTCCCTTTCCTTCTTCCTGTATCTCCCTACATCTCATTTTCCAAGCCCAACACAGTTTAACAGATGGCTGTTCATCATGAGTCTGGTTCTGCTCGAGGTTTCTGCCTCTTAAAAATATGTTTTTTTTCTTGCCACTGTCACTTTACTAAATGTTGCTGCTGTGCTCATGATCATGATTAATGTTGGAACTCTTTTGTAACATAATACAACAAAGAGTAAGGTCTTTTACGTGCTCTTCTGTAAAGTGTCTTAAGAGAAAATTTGTTATGAATTGGCGCTATAAAAATAAAGATTGATTGACTGATGAACAAACGATGGATTTGGCAACATATCTCCTGAACAAAAAGAGAAAAGAGGATGTTCAGCCCTTTCCTTACTGTCTTATGGCTTACAAATTATGTCAAAAGGAATGAAAGATTCGGAGAACCTATTGGTGAGACTTTGAATGTCATTGTTTCATGCATGTTGTGTAGATTTTCAAACGCATAATCCTTCTGTTCTGTGATCCTGAAAATGAAGTAAATTAAAAGGGTTGAATAAGTTTAATATTATTAATTTGCTAAAAAAGGAATGTGCCAAACACAAATTGTTAGTTAAAAACTTCTGATATAAAATGATATACATCGGTTTGACTGTAACATGCCAGCAATGGCTGCCACATAGTGTTTCTTGTGATGGCTCAATTTCTGATGATATTACAGACCTCAAAATGTTAGGTGGACCAAGATTAATACGTTTATTTAAAAAGAGGTACATTAAAATATCACATTAAAAGATTGAACAAAAAGAAATCAGCCCTAATTTCCTAAGTGGCACATCAAAAGAAAAGAGACATTTAGTCTCCTTTGTTGTACTTGCTAAATATGGCCAGGAGATGGCAGCACAATGCTGATAATATGTACAGAAGCGTTGGCAATTTCAAGTTTGTTTTAAGCAAAGCCTTCAGTCCTATTCTCACAACAAGAATGTAAAGTGATGTCTTTCTGAACACATCTTCAGCCTTCAGCTGACAGCATCTTACCAGTTGTTCACTTGCAGGAGGGTGAGATTCGTTTGTGCAGCAATCTGTCGTTTCTCGTCTTCTGTGGGGTACGGGTGCTGGAAGGGGACAAAATTAATGTTGACTTCCCAATGTGAAAGCATACATGTGAGTTTTCAAATATTATCTCCCTTAGGAAGCTAAATAAAGGTCCCTCTGAGTCGACTGTAGACCCTACACATGTGTTAGACCACTTCTCTGCCTCACCATGAGATGCTGGAAGAGCCAGGAGCGCATGATGTTGGTGGCGTGTTTGGGCAGGACCCCCCTCTTGTTCTTGGACTTCTTGTCTTCGCTGTCCAGCAGGGACGCAAGGTCCACGTTGACCTTTAAAAACACACACACCAGGAAGAGAAGAGAAGAGAAGAGAAGAGAGACAGGGAGGAATTAAAAAAAGAGAAATCAAATGAGTGGATGGCTTTGTTATGGTTGCCACGGAAACAAAAGGAGAATACCAATTACCTGTCTTTTTTTTCAGTGGCAAGGGCAGAAACACCTCCTCAAGTGTCACCATGGTAACTGAATTTGAGTAATGATACTTAAAACATAATAAAAGCTGAACACTTGACTGTGCGGACCAACAGGACGGTCAGAGTCTGTTTGGAGCTCAGACAAGTCTTCAGTCAAAAGTTATGGCTGTCACAGTTTAGGACCGTTTGTGGAGCAGCGTGTGTAAAGTGTGACAGTGTTTGTGTGTTTGTGTTGACCTGAGCCTGTCTTTGTGTTCTCTCTCAGAAATCATTATTTACACGTTATTGTTTGGTGTGTGTGAGCGCTGAAGGACGAGATGCTCCCAGACTATTGACAGCTCTGACAGCCTGTGGTGGACATATGGATCTGTGTGTGTGTGTGTGGGGTGTGTGTGTGTGTGTGACAGACAAAGTATTTAGTCTGGTTGCAACACTTGTGAGGACCAAATCTAGAAAGTCCATTAGTGTCTGTAGAGTTTTTGTGGTTTTTATGGGAGGTTCTGGTCAGGATATGGTTACAATGAGGTTTGATTAGTTCTAAGAAAGCGGCAACCTTCGGTGTTGAAAAATGAAGCCAAAGCGAAAGTGCAAAAACCTGCAGTTCCTAAAGTGTCCACTTGAGGCTGGCCGCAGAAGCCTCCTTTTTTTCAGTAGAAACATACATATTTGCAGCCTGGTTCAGAAAACAAAATGAGTCTGACATGCTCATGTCTTTATCAGCACACACTGTACGGTAACGGGGAATCTTTACTTTGTTGATTTTATGAAAGATAAGAGTTATTCATAATTAATCTGATCTGACTGAGTGTAATCATTTGTCGTGAGACTTAAGAACGGCCTCAGCTCCAGCTATTTGTCTGGTGTTGGTGTTGAGACAGTATTTCCTGCATGGCGACCCCCACCAATGGGTGACGTCACTCGGGCTTCAATCACTACTATTTACAGGAAATATGATCTTAATATGCTTATGCTTACTTCTACACTTAGCAAAGCATATTATGATCATAATCCATGTAACTTACTTCATAACTTACCATCAATAAGCATTATTTAGGAGGGTATTGAAGCAAACTTATAGTTATTGGCATATTAGCTATAGATGGTTATGTAGAATAAGATACTAATAAGCAGCAAGTATGCTACTAATTAGCATGCTAATAAACAACTAGTTAATAGTGAATATTGAGAATATATCTTAATTTAATGCGTTATGACACAATCATCACATCACACAATATCATTTACTGCCCAGTGCCTACATTTACAGTACAGGGACAACAGATGGAAATTAGCTAGTTAGCTAAATCTGGTACAAAGCATCTCTTCACTGCACTGAGAATGTCTTAGACGTACAGGCAATTGAGGTTTTCATAAATGTTTGTTTGAATGAGATTTGAGACACTTTTACTTCTGAAGTACTTTAAATATGAGAATACTAATGAACATCTCATGCTCATAAGCATACAGGACAAACTGCATGTATAAATAAATACAAAATGCAAGTCTTGAATTATTTCACGCAGAGTGTGGTGGTAGAAAGAAGCTGAGAGATCTTGGAGATGAATAACAGACAAACCCTCCCCTTAATGTCCATAAATACACATCCACACACGCCCAGATCCCCTACACACACAAAACCAAACTCATTAGATTTGCAGCTGGGTGTCACGTGGGTGACCCTCCTCTCATCCCCCCACCCCCAGCCCCGGGAGTGTGTGTGTGTGTGTGTGCATGTGGGAGTGTGTGCGTTCTGAGGGAAAGCTAGGTTGAATTAATTGGCGACAGCGAGCTTGAGAGTGTGATTACTCGGGGCTTGTCGGCAAAGTAGCGGCGGGGCTGCGTTCAATTCCCCGCACATGTAGCTGTCCTCCTCAGCTGGGTCGTGGTTATTCACAGAGGTCTCCTCTGACTGTCAAGCACAGAATTACCTGTGTGAGCCTGAGACGCTCTTCAGGACAATAGTACTGCAAACGGAGGACTGTTTGAACCAGCATGCTCCCGGATTCGTTTTTTGTCGTTGAAGTGTCTGAAAAATGGGCTGTGGCTTTGACATTAAATCAATACAGTAATCTGAATCTTTTACAGTAAAATATTGAACTACATCATAGATTATGGTGGCTGGGAATCTTTTGGTGTCTCACAATTTGATTCAAAATTGATTATTTGGGTCAGGAATTGATTCAGAATCTATTTTCAATTCAAAACAATTCTGGATTCATGATTCTTGATTCAAAGTCTAATTTTGAATTACTGCTTCAGGATCTACTCCAGTCATCCGTGAGACTGGCTGATTTTCTTGCTGCTGCATTTGGCGTTCTACTGAGTTAAAGAACTAGCCTTAGCAGGGAGTGACTGATTAGCCAAAAAAATTGAAGTTATGAATCAATTTAAAATCTCACAAGATAAGAATCTCGATTTTAACATAAATCGATTTTTTTTTCCACCCCTAGTGGCTGCATGGTGCAGCGGTAAGCAATGTTATCTCACTGTAGGAAGGTTCCTGGTTCAAAACCTCTGGATGGACAGGGACCCTCTATGTGGAGTTTACATGTAGTCCTGTGCATACATGGGTTCTCTCTCTCTGTAGTCCGGCTCCCTCCCACAGTCCAAAGACAGATGGGTATATGAAGTGGTATAGATAATGGATGGAAGGATAGTTAGATTCTAAATTTTTCCACTTTTGTTACATTCTGTAAGACAGGTATGAGGGCCATTCAGCTCGTCAACTACCTAATACTTAAGCAGTTAGGGGTAGGGTTGGAACTCAAAAACTAGCATGATTTTGAAAGTAGCATTCCCTCAGTGCTACGTCTACACCCATCCCCTCCCCTCTGTGCTCCCTCTAAAGCCACGCCCCTCACTTACATGCACGAGTGGCGTTGGTCCTGAAGCGGACCTCAGCTCATCTCTCATTCAGTGGTAAATAATCACAAAACTATGTCATAATATAGGTAAAAAAAAATTGACTATGCGAAAAACTCAGAGTATAAACTCCATCATCAGTGATGCTCTTTACTTTGGGCTAGTGCACTCAAGGGGTAGAGAACGAGCAAGGAGACAGGGAGGCGTGTGATTGGTGGGAGACATCGTGGCAGACATTGGTCGAAGTTTTTACAGGCTTACAACTGCTACAGATGACTGTTCCAATGTGTCCATCTGTTCAGGTTCTATGTTTCTAAAGCCTGTTGTTGCAAGATGATAAAACTTGTTATTTCAATAATTCCACAATTCAACTCTCTTTCTTCCTTTTTTATAGGGTTAGGTTTGATTGATTGATTGATTGATTGATTGATTGATTGATGATCCAAAGTTTTCACAGGTTCATGGAGTGAGAGCGAGTTTTTGAGTTATGCATCTGTTAAATTGAAATTAGAAACATATTTCATCTTCAGTCTTGAGTGCATGTCCTTACATGACTGTGACTCACATTATAACCTGACAGAATCATGTAAGCACCTTGAACATCATGGGAACATACACTTTCTATTTTGTCTGTCAGCAGGGGGCCTGAGTTCAGACAGAGACAATGAAAAGATGCCCAGAGGGGTTTCTGTTGGATGTTAAGATATTCCTTTTTTTAATCATAATATATTGAGAGTTGGTGGTGACAGTACGAAGAGGGAGTGAAAGCGTCGACCAGAGCATCATCAGTCGAGCTGCGTTACCTGTGAGTTCTGGATCTGGATGGTTCCCGGTGGCAGTGCCTGCGTTAACACTTGCCCTTGCGATGTCACCATGGCAACCGGCTGATACAGGGTCCCACCTGAGGGGATAATTTGCCGTCATGAGTATTAAGTGGCTTCAGCGAGCTACTGGCAGCCACATCCCGCATTACCAGCAGAGCCTTATTAACTCACTGTCAGCCCGACAAAAACAAAAAAAAACAGGCAAAGAGGACACAAAGTGATTAAATTCAAGGTATGTTAACATCCTTTAACCCAGAGAGGGGGGAAAAAAAGGAAGAGGGCTGTTTTTTTTTTTTTTTTTTGCTGCTGGCTTAATTAGCCTTGATCAAGACACTCTCATCACGGTCTGTTTGAGCTCTTCAATGTGTACTGATCAAAGGCGGAGGAATTGATTTATTTTGGGTTAAAAGGGATTTCCAGAGGGCAGGATTAACATTTCACTGTACAGGCTTGACATTACAAGAAGCCATCAGCCAAGAACCCTGTGAAGAACACCAGCACACATCTCTCATACACGTATACACAAAACACAGTCAATATGATGCATAGTGAATAAAACAAGAAAAATAAAAAGTTAAATGTTCCAGTTTAAATCAGAGAGGTGTGTTCTGGTTATTCACTGCAGTTGAAATCAAATGGGCAAACTGAGCTATTGATATTGCTTATTATTATATCAAAAATATTTTTTTCAAGATGTACTTTTGGACTTTTTATGCCTTTATTTTTGAGATAGGACAGTTGATAGAGTCAGAAATCAGGGAGAGAGAGAGAGAGAGAGAGGGGAAGAACATGCAGGAAAAGAATCCACAGGTCTTACAGTCTTACAGTGAAGTTCTTTTCTTTGAAGCTATGTCATACTTATAAGGGCCTGTGTCTACTAGCACCTTTTTCATTATAATGATATTAGAAAAAAAAATATATGAATGTATATAGTGCCTTTCAAGGGACCCACGGACGCTTTACATAGTGGAGTAACAATAAGAATACAAGACAAAACAAGACTAAGACTAAGAAAAGTAACAAAGGATGGGAGTCTGATGGAAAGGCAGAGTCATGTAGGGTTGTAGTCTTTGGCAGTATCTGTTTCCATTTAAAAAAACAATGCAGTTCAGAGTTTTCAGAGCTCAATGTCTTCTGCACAAAAATGCCCTCAGCATCAACTGTTTTTGGTTGCTTTGCTCACCGCGCTCTCAGATGGAAATAGTTAAACTTTTGGATAACTGTCATGCTCGTCAATGGCCCTTAGCAACAAATCAAACCCAAGAAGGGGCGGGACTTCTGATATCAAGTTTGTCAACAACAATGGCGGAGGAGAAACTGTTCTTACCAGGTCTAGAGCTGCTCCATTGTTTTTGAATAAACATTCATGGAATAAAGTCAAATGCACGGAGCTTTTCAAAACAGACCTCACGGTCACAACAAGATGGAAGAAGTCAATTTTTTGTAACCTAGCAACAGTAAATGCCATTGAGAAGTGTTGTGACACTGAGGGTTAGGGGTGCTGCCTGTGCAAAAAACACAGTTGATGGACACAGATCCTAAAAGAATGTAAATGGACTTAACATAATGTTTTTCATTGAAGGAATTTATGCTGAGCTGTTTAAGGTGTACAGATAGTAATGAACAAGAGTGACAAAGTGAGTCCAAATTTGGAAGAAAAAAAACCCCTGAATATTTCCTTCAATTTGGATGCCCTGCTTCGAATGTGTGCTTGTCTGGTCACAAATGTAAGTTATTCTACATAACCGTTAAAAGCAGATTTAAATAAAAGGCTCATGAGACATTAAATCGATAATTTACGATGTGCTGCCTCAAGATTAAAATGTGACACAGGAAGCCTTCATGTAAGTCAAAATGAATGTGGTTATGCTGATGTTTGAGGGTGCTATTTTTTTAAAAGGTTTGTTTGTAAACAAAGGGCTTACCTGACACCACTTGAGAGTTGATGGTTGTCATGGATAGATTGCCCTGTTGCAGAGTCCCGGCAGGCACCACAATCCCAGAAGGGTTAACAGAGCTGGAGACAGAGGTCATGGATGGAGAGGAGGTCTGAATTAGTTCCTGGGGGATCACAGAGAGACACTAGTGAGTGAAATGTGAAGAGGTAAATCCTTACTGAGTATGGCCTAAAACCTGCCCACAGCAGGGTCTTCCTGGTGGTTAAATGACAGGATGTATCTTTAGAAAACGCTACTCTGGGATTGATGCCTTGAAGAAAGAGTAAGCTCCACAGGGAGTGTGTGACTGACCTGCTGCATGTTGAGACTGGTGTGTGACGGAGAGTAGGGTCCTCCCAGGTCGTTCCGGAGGAGGTTGTCACTGTGCATCTTGGTCTTGAGGCAGGTGATGTAGCGGTTGCAGAAGTCTTTACAGAGCTCGTTGACCTTCTCCAACTCCAACAGGTGGATCCGCAACACCTGAATAGCCTTCACCATCTAAAGGAAACAGAGTCATATCAACAGATCACCTTCACACATACTACAACCTAGAGTGGTGTTGTAACAGTTTGTTAGGTGGGGGTTATTTTTGTAGGAGATGAACAATGGTGAAATCATGAAACAGACTGTGGATCATCTTAGATTTATTCAGCCATGGTCAGAAAACACAGAAACACAACACACATGGCTGACAAAGTACAGACCATCGCTGACCCATGCTGACAAAGATCTCACAATCACTGGCAAAGTCTTCATCTTCACAGTGTTGCTTATATTCTGCTAGAAGGTACAGCGCACAAATTCCTGGCTGCTTCGGTTCATCTCTAAAAGGCTAGAAAGAAGACATCACCTTGACTCGTAAATATCAGACATAAACATTTCCTCAGTCTCAGAGTCACATTTCCTTCTCTGCTCTCAACAGATACTTCAATCCAAATATAACACTGCTGCTATGAGGTCTCTTACTCATATGTATTACAGCTTCACAAACCTAAAAGAAGAATTACTCTGAGATGGTTGACACAATTTAAAGATTTTTCCACAAAATTATCAAGATGAATGAATTCATGAAAATACGTACTAACACAGTTCTAGGCTATACAGAATCTAAAAACCCTTCCATCCATCTTTTAGTGAGCGAAATTCTTAGCTACAATGTCACTGTATCAATGTAAGGTAAATTATTGCATTTACTTATAGAGCAGCAGGGGCGTCATAGTGGGGAGGGGGCAGTGGGACTGACTACCCAGAGCCCCATTATTGGGTCTGACATAAATATTTAAGTTTTATGTGGATCATAATAGTCAGAATTATCATAATAATAGTAAATAAATGATAGTAAAACTGAGCATTAGGCCTCATTCACAAATATATTTTTAAGAATTTTCTAGATTTTTTTTATTAAGTTGTTTAAGAAGATTTCTATGAAGGCTCTGTCAGATTCACCAACGCGTCCTTTAATGACTCAATGTTCGCAGCCGTTTTCTCATCTCCTTGTGTCCTTGTGTTTTTGAAAAGCGCATGCACATTGTTCCCAATTAGCAAAGGTAAACCGCCCGCTAATGCTAACAAAAGGGCATGAGTGCAGGGCCCTGCAGACACAAAGACACACATGCTGCTAGCAAAAAAAAAAACAAGGTTGGGGAGAAGCGCTCTTTATTGTTATCCTGCACCTACCATACATAATTGTATTCCTTGTGTCTGAGTGCTATATTAAAGTGTATGTATGTGATGCATGGGTTTTGTTTCCTGAAGTGATAGCAAACACTGTTTTCTAATCAATTCATAATCGAAAGCAGAAAAAAACAACCTCTGTGTGTTGAGAGCGTTTGTTAAACTAAGGGTATATTAGTATCTTCTAATAAATGAAGGTTATGGATATATGTTCAATCTGATCATCAGCAGCCTGACTCTCCTCCGCTCTGTGCAGCAGTCTGACAAGTGCACTCCTCAAAGTCACCGCTCAAGGTCACCAGGATGGACAGAAAAGTGCTTGGCCAAGGAGGAGATAAATCAGCTAATTAAACCGCGCTCACTTAATCAAGGGACCAGTAAGTCTTTGGCCATCACAGCCAGTCAGGCCCCGGTGTTACATTACAGCCCTGAGGAAGAGTTAGAGCCCTCTGGGAGGGACGCCTGCACCCAGCGCCTCATAAAACACACAGATGCAGGGTTAATTGACTGTTCAGCACTAGTCGACAGGCCGTCCAAAGTACTGTAGAGGCAGAAGTGCACTTTTTTTTTTTTCCTGTCTCTGTCTTTTGTCTGACTTCAACTCCTCCCCTTCTTTTTGTCTCTGAACACTGTCAGCATCCCCCTTCTCTTGATTTGCAATTACTGCTCGCTGTCATGCAAGGGGACGTGCAGGAGGAAGACGAGGACGATTACATGTCATGAAAGAGGAGGGAATGATTAGTAGTACTTGTGATGGGATGCATTGCAACTAAACAGGAATTTCTACAGCCTTATTGCACTTTTTTTAAACTGAATATATGTTCCGTAAATCAACAAACTAGAGCTCTAGCCTAAGGTGTGTTTATGATCATCATGTAATACTGTATGTGACCCATCCTGTCTTACCAAGTTGTCCAGCTCTGGGTCTTCACTGAAGAAAGGTTTGTGTTCTCGCTCCTGCTGGTGCACAAAGTTTTCAATGTCCACATCAAAGCTGGCCGATGTGATGCACTCAGATCCCTGTGTGGCCTGCTCACATTTCTCAAATAACAACGCCAGCAGGGGGAACAGCGGATGTCTGAGGAGAGAGAGAGAGAGAGAGAGACAGAGAGAGACAGAGTGTGTCAGTATATACAGAAGTTTTTTTTGGTTTTTTTATATCAATGTGTGTTGTATTGGTTGTGTATAAATGTTAAATGTGGCTGCATCAAGTTAGATATGGAAGGCAATTAAGGTATGGTCAGTTCTGGAATTTCATACATTTCTTAGATTTTAGATGTAAATGCCTTCACTCAATGAAAAAGAAGGTGACAGGCATGATAACTTTTATTTAAAGAAGGATATTTGGACATATGGCGAGCCAAATCCTTTTCGATTGTTATACATATAGAACATTTGAAGGCAGTTTATGTTATGTTACGTTATGTTTTTCTTTATTTTGTATGTTTTGCAGTCCTAACCTAATGACTCTGTTTGGATAAGAATTTACTTTTATTTTGAAAGAAATAGGAACACTTTCCGGTAGATGGAAAGTTGTAACATTTACTTAAACCACAGGAAAGGATCTTTGCTATGGATTGAAAAGTAATTTAAAAAAAGGGAAATGGTAAAAATAAAAATAAAATAAAAAAAGTGAAATGTTTGTTGCCACATGATGGGTATTACCGGTACTATTGACTCATCAACTGAGCCATCTGGAAGTTTTTCAAAGTAAAATGAGCCATTCAAAATCCCAGCTGTGTCGTTATTTCCCATCACTGCGGCTGAGGGAAAAGTCTGCGGCGCCCTAACTACAGTGTTCCAAAAGGGACAAAATAGCATGTGATGAATGTGATTTAAAAAAAAAAAATCAATTAATTTCCAAACTATAATTGTATCGCCATTAACGGCGTTCACTCTGACAGCCCTTATGTCCAATTCTTCATCCTCTGGTTTAAATAATGTAACTCCAGATTTTAAATCAACTGTTTACATGTTTCTGTTACAACATTTAAAGGACAACTCTGCAGGAAAGTTCCTGAATTTTGTGTCTTATTTGATAAATTAGAGTTAAAAGTTAGTGTTACGTATGTTGTTCCCTGTGCTGTTTGTCCCTTCTCCCCTTCTGTAGTCTGCAACCCCAGGTGAAGCTTCTGAGTTGGGACTCGCTGTGCCTCTCTGTCAGGGATTGTGTTTTGTCCTTTAGAATTAGTTTTTCAGTAGATCTTTGTTTAATCATTTAGTTTGTCTGTTAATAAATCCATTGTTTTGACTATGGTAAGGTGTATCATGTATTTTATTGAGTCTATTTGTGGGTTTGCTGTTAACCTCATAGGGCCGCCTTATTGTGGGGACAAACATTAGTAAAACAAAAAGTTGAATAAAAACAATAAAGTTTGAGAGTGTCTTGGCCGCCTTGTTGTACTCAGTCTGTGGAAACAACAATGAAGCAATACATGGACGATAACTCATCCCAACACGATGTCACTGTTTAACTCAGAAGTGTTCCAACAAGCTTATTATTTTCATTAATTTGATACTACACATCAATTCAATTTGCAATGAAAACAGAATAGAGCAAAAATCTGGAACTCTAAATATGTTTATAAAGATTTATTTTCCTTTCTTTTTTCCCAACCTGCACTCCACTAAAATCAAATCCTGTATTGTTCCGTATTTTACAAACTGCTTTCTTTTCAAAATACAGTATTTCTAACCCCTCCCCACCCCAAAAGAAAATAAAAATGGGCACCCTTTAAACCACAAGCCCCTATGTGTGAATGTCAACTCTGACCATAAAACACACACAACATAAGAAGACATTTGAATTGTTTCTAAACAGAGTAACTAAGATTCAAACACATAATTCCAGCTCTATTCTGAAACCCTTCTCCCTCCCTCTCTCCCTCTCTCCCTCTCTCTCTCTCTCTCACTGTACTGTTAAACAGGTCGATAGCTCTGTGACATCCCTAAAGGACATGCCAAACACACGGACCAGGTTCAGCCTTTAAGTTTAAAGTAATGGTCCAGAGACAGTCACCTGGACTGCCTGTCACCTACTCTGTTACCATCTGCCTTTTATAGAGAATGTCCCTCATATAAGATCCCCCAGACACACTGTGCAATGGTCCATGCTGTGCCGCTGTATGTATTACACGCCAAGTTATTGAGCGAGGAGAAGTCTGCTGTAATGGCCGGAAAGACGGAAAACTGCAGCTCACTCAAATCTGACAACAACTCAGACAGGAAACAGAGAAAAAGTTTTGCCAGTTACTAATATTTGTGTCAGCTTATTGTTTAGGGTTGGATTTCTTTCTGTCCCTTGTTCCCTTCAGTCTTCTCAGAACATGCATGTCTGTTTTTTTTTTTTTTTAAAGGAAGCCCAGCAGAACCTCTCAAAATATCTGAATCCATCCCTGTAAAATGCACTCTGATAAGCACGCTTGGCAGTGTGTAATACATCCTGTGCAAGCTGTTTACTGGTGGCATATTTCATTATGTTCGGGTTGCCATGCCATACAGAGTTGACAGAGAGGTTTCTCTAAGGGAAGAAAAAAAAAGTTGGGGAATTCTTGAACATTTAAAACAGTTTTTTGATTGTTATGTAACAGCGTTGATTGAATTCACAGTAAACCACTGATACAATGAGAGAATAGAACAACCATAGTAGTGATAATGTCTGACCAAATCCATCCCTCTGACAGCAGTGACAAAATGATTTACAGCTCTAGGACCGAAGGAGCCTTTATAATCACTTTTTACTGCAAAGTTTCAAGTTAGTTTTATATTTTGTTGTTTGTTTGTTATTTTGTTAATTTCAGTTTTTAGAATTCATTTTCTGTTTTATTTCTTATTCATCCTTCGTGTTGCTTTAATCTCTGTGTAATCCTCTGGTATATGTTTCTAGTGCTGCCTGTTTTATTTTCTCATTTGTTTCATTTTGTGTCCATTTCCCCAGTCTTGTTTTGAGTGTTGCCTGTTTTATTTTGTTCTAGTACCAAGTGTTTCTTGTCTTGTCTTACCTCCTCTCTTTGTCTGGTTTCCCTCCACCTTGATTGCCCTGATTGTCTTCACCTGTGTCTTCAGTCTCACCTGTGTCTGATTACCTCACTGTCTATTTAATTTCAGTGTTCCTTCCCTCTCATTGTCAGTTCATTCGTCTACCAATGTGTTGTCATGTATTATCTGCTTTTGTCTTTGTGGCTCCCTGAGGTTTGGCTTTCTCTATTTCCCTATATACAGTATATCCAAGTTGCAAAATGCACATGAACACCTGCTCAAGTCGGCAATCAACTCGGAAACTCACAAAAGAATTTGGTGCCAGACTTGTCGACTTGACATCAGAATCGTCATCAAATGGGGGAAAAATCTGTTTTGTTAATGTTTACATACTTTTTATTAATTCACGTATTGCGCATCAAACTTTTTGCTCAAATATCACATTTAACAGTTCATTACACAGATTGTCTTTGTAGTATCAATGCTGTTTTGTGCTGTTGTTACAATATTCAGACGTACCAAACTGAAATCACGTGAACGCAATGAAGTCGGAAGAACGACTTCCCAATCCGGAAACTTGGCCCACCTGAGCAGCACATGAAGGCAGCATAATCACTATCTGCTGGTAATTCTCCAGAAGGGGGAATCATTTCACACAGATGGACGAGAACTTTGTTCGTTAGCTTGATGCTAACAGATAATAGAAATTTCTATTAACAGGTTAACAAATTAGCATTGCAAGGGTGGTCATTTTAATTTAAGAACTGATCCATTTTGCTAAATGTGTTTCTCAATAAAATAAAATTGAAGGGATGTTTTAGATTAGAGATTGATGAGGTGTTATGTTCACTGAAACTTATACTGAGACAGCATTTCCAGCATGGCAGCTGCTGCCAATGAGCCTCCGGAGCCCCCTGCAGGAACACATGGGTGACATCACTACAGCTTCACCATTAATATTCACAGTATATGGTTCACTATAGCCAGTATGTTACCTTGGGTTAATATGTACCAATGGTTTTAATTGAACCAGTATCATGTCTTATCCCATACTGTACAAACAACATTACGGTGAAGCTTTAAACAAAAGCTAACCTCTCTTTGTTTAAGTTAAATCCTCTTTCAACAAAAAGACTCCATTGAAATATACAATAGTTTTATTAGCATTGGAGTAGCTGGTCTACAGTCCCCTTTATCATCATGTTTCTTTTTGTGTGTGTCTTGGTTGGATCAGAGCTTAACCAGTAAAAATCTAAAATCAAACCAAAATACCAACAAAATGATCCGTTAAGGCTCAAATACACTAGCTTTTGAGCCACACATACACATACCTGCAGCGTCGTACGCATACATTTTCACATACTTGCCTATGTACAACGTGTGTTACTGGAGGATTCCTCTAGAGGGAGCACCACATAAATCAGACGGCGTAAAATACCAAAGTAGAGATGATCTGTCGCCAGCTATTTTGGCATGCATGTTTGTTGCTTTGCAACAGCATTGACACATCATAGTGCAGGTAGTTGTGGACTTGATCTGTTTGCTTTTGTTATAAACTTCTGCAGTGTTGTAGTGGCTCTCTGATGTCTCTGATGTTGTCATTTCCGGTCAAGAAAAAAAGAAAAAAAAAGTTATTTCCGGTGTCATCACCATACAACTCTCCACTGCTCCTAGCGGTTATAAGCATATTGAATCTCGAATCTTACTTTCTGAGGACGTGCACAACCAACGCTCCAAACCACCACAGGATATGTAAGGCTGATGTCATGCGTTTGCGTATCCTTAGTTAAAAGCAAGTACACTCAGAGCGTTATGATAGAGCTGCAACTCCCATTAACTGCCGGGTTTAATTACACCTCTTGAGTCTGGTGTGTTTGAAAACTAGCAATAAAATGACCATACATTTTTTTAGTAAATGCTTTTTAAATACCAATAACAGGGTTTCTTTTACTTTAAAAATGCAATGTAGTCTGACTGTTTGATTAAAAATCTGTGCTTTCAGTGACAAAAACAAAAATGGTTTTGCATCAACCATTCTTATTGGCTGTCGACTAAGGAAGCAATCCAAAACATTTAGACACTGGAGCCAAAACTATGTAAAAAAAAATAGGACCAAGGTTTGAAAATACCTGAATCCCCCTTTAGTGGTAATAGTTTGCTTAACGATGGTCTCCGGGACACACATATTTCTCCCATTTTTTATTTCCCACTGTGTCTGTGTTGTGGTCATATTGTGTGTGTGTGTGTGTGGTGAGTGAATATTGCAGGGGGCTGCACTGACATGGAGGCAGACTGGGCCTCTGCTCAGGCTCTAACCCATGGCTCTCATTTGCAGCCTTTAATAGTCGTCTATATTATACTCTAATCTGCCTGATCCCAATTTAATGCCGCTCCCTCAGCCAGACGAGGCATGAATACTAAACAGGAGCGTCACGTGCAGAGTGGAGAGCCTCTTGCCTTGTCTGTTTCATGTCTGTCTGGTGGAGGGGTGGAGGAGAACTTAGGGTGGGGGTTGAGAATGACTGAAAGAAAACAGGGTGACTCTCAGCTGTGCAGATGGTGTCTTAACAAGTTATTTACTCTCACATTCAGCCTCTGTGTTATTTTTATTACAGAAAGTGCTTAAATCTGCCAGTGGGGTGAGAAGATTTAACTCTCTCTCTCTCTCTCTCTCTTCTTTTGAGTGTAAGTGTCTATAAACACAGAAGAAGAAGACGTGTCAGCCCACTAGTGTCAACAAAATGGCTTGTTTGAGTCGTGACTTGCTTTTTAAAACAGCACGCAGACATAAACACGCATACACGAACACTTCTATTCACAGAAAAATCTGCTGTCAAGGAGATTGTGCCACTGCAGGGCCTGGGGACCCAGGGGCATTGTGGGTAGAGTTACAGAGTACACAACATCTTTATTGACTGGTAAATAGAGTTCTGTGTGTGTGCATGACAGAAAACAACAGCAGCCACACTAAAAAGAAACAAGCAAATACAGTAATTAAAGTAAAGGTGTGATAATCTGTGTGATGTTTACATATCAAGGGAAAGAAAATGTCTCTGAGAAAAAGTGAAAAAATAAGGTTGATACAAACTGCACATAGAGACAATCACATTCTTTAACAGATTGATAAATAAACACATGAAATGCTCATTTGATGAATTGTTGCTTTTTCAGTTGCACTTGTAAATATGACGCTGTAGCTAAAGCACTAGGGACATGGCTGAGTTCCAATAGCAATCTTTTTCATATGCTGTTGAATTCAGGTGGAGGAGTTCCAAACTCTGTTCGGAGCACTGGTCTGGGGTGATGGATGGCTTGAGTGTGTTAAACAAACAGTCAATGTTAACTACCTTTTTAAAGGACGAAGAAGTCAGATATCTACTGAATTAACATTAAGATTAAGATGAACTTTATTGTCATAGTGCAAAATTTGCCTTGGACTTCACAGTGCTCTGATTCAGTACCAACATATCAAAATACATTCATTCATCAGTAAAACATGTCCGTTAAATAATAATTAAATTCTATACAAGTGAATTACTAAAAACCATAAATATGTAATAATCATATTAAAGTGCTGGCTTCTCTGTCAACAATGCAGCAGCCAGTATGTCCTCCTTCTAAATTTAGATTTTAGTGTGGGATGCTCTTTTTTTTCTTTGAGACTAGTGAAGCTGGATGACCAGAGAATGGAGGCACCCCCACACAGCTGTTTTGGACACCCCTCAATTTGCTAGGCAAACAGCAAAATTCATGATTGTGCTAAAGTATTTTTAGCACAAATTTAAACCAAAAGATTTCCTTTACCCATCCAATATTTTTTGGATACATTGACTACAGGGGGACAAAGTGGTGGTTTACCTACGATCCGACTAAAGGGAAGAATTAGCATGCTATTATTTTGGATATAACTCGGGTCGCAACAAAAACAAATGTTTACGCTGACAGCCCCAGTTTAAACTAGACAAGTTATTTTCAACATGCTATTTGCCTTATAATTGGGCAAAACAAATTCTCCTTGGGTATTCTATGTTTTTTTTAAATCAAAACTTAGTTCCAAGAAAGCAACTAACATGTATCAGTATTGATTTTGTATGTTTGAGATCATTATTCAGACAAACTTAAGTGTGGCTGCTTGATGGGCATTTTAAGCTCATCTTTGGCGCTCTGCAGCTGAAAGGCAGATTTCGAGTAAATGGTGTAGAAGTTAAAAGCCATTTTGGCAATCAGCTTCTTCATGAGGAATCGTCTCTCCTTGATGATGTACCAGTGTGCACAGTTGGACCTCGCCAACTCAAAGTGAGGTAAAAACATCGCCCTTTGGCGCTTTCCATGACCTTTACACAGGAAGTTGGGATTAAGGTAGATGGGGTGTGAAAAAGCATGCATTTTTATGAACGTGAACATAGCTGCATGTGTCTGTGTGGTGTGTGTATGTGTGTGCTGGGGGAGAGCATGGTCACGCAATGTGTGTTTTCCAGTTTCACTACCTCCTGCCACCATCCAGAGCCCCCCCGTGTGGGCTGCCAGAAGCAGCAGGTTCTATCTGCAGTGCGGCGGAGTGGAGATTGCCGACTGGGGGATCATTACAGGGGCCATAAAAGAGCGATTTACAGGACAGCCAGAGAGTGGAGTCAGCACGGTCCCCACCCTCTAGCACTGCACCGTGCTGGGTCACCAACCGAAAGCCCGAAACGCAGAATCAGGCCAGCGGGGAGACATGATGACTTAAACATGAAGGTGAGGGGACATGGCAGAGCTACTGACATCTGCTTTATCGTAGACGCTTCAGAGGCTCAGGTGGGGAAAAACGGTGTAAGGTGTAATTTTGATGTTTGATACAGGACGTTACAGTTCAGATGAGGTAAAACATGAAATGCTTTCAAACAGGCTGCGGTAACTGAAAATAGTTTCTCTTTTAAATTGATTAGCTGGTCGGGTTTGAATGCAATCTGTGGTGAGATTTCAGTCAACTATCGATTGTTTTACACATGAACAGAATATAATTTTTTTTTTTCTTTAAGATTTATTTTTGGGCTTTTTGTGCCTTTATCTGAGAGATAGGACAGTGGATAGAGTCAGAAATCAGGGAGAGAGAGAGAGTAGGGGATGACTTGCGGGAAAGGAGCCACAGGTAGGATTTGAACCTGGGCCGCCCGCTTTGAGGACCAAAGCCTCCATACATGGGGAGCGACCAACCACCGCGCCACCAGAATATACTTTTTTACTGTTAATAAACACACAGATGCCTGATTGTTGCATGCAAAACGAGCTGGACTGCATGGCTGTAACCCATGCAACAAAGTGTTTGCATAAAGATAAGGTTGTTTCAGCTCTTTCTCATAAACACTACTAAGCTAAATGTTCTGATTTAATGTTTGGAGTTTAACCTGAGCTATTTTCAACATTTATTTGAAATTGTCCTAACTTTTGTGGCCACATGGGGGCAGTGGAAATATATTCCAAACCCATCATTGTAATATAATGGTTTATGGACTTGAGCTTGTTTAGAGCTTTTCTAGTTGTCAAGTTTTTTTTTAAACTGGCATTTCAGAATTCATGAAGAAAGTTTTAAATGTATAAAAACCAGCGGGCGGTTTGTAAGTAAGGAGGGGTGTCATCCAAACATCAAGAGAAGGAAGTCTAAACATCTTTAACATTAATTAGATAAAGGGCCTGGTACTCTGTCTGCGCCTGTCAGCATCCATTACAAATGGCTTCCAAATCATAAACCCTTTTCACACATACAAAAATCTCCTGAAAAACTCTGGAGATTTGGCTACCCGGAGGGTGAACGCAAACAGCCGCATTTTTCGTGCAGACTTTACCCGGACTTTACCCCTAGTATTTTATCCGCAGAAAATCCGAGTGAGCTGATGTCTGAACGCGGCAGCATATACTCCGGATATTTCCATTTCAGCCAATGAGAAGAGAATGACGTTTATATACAGTGACCGGCTAAAGTGTCTGCACGCGACCTCTACGATCTCCGTACACGTGATTAAACGGCTGCATTATGTTTTCTGTTCGTCAGTATGTTGTTCTGCTCTCTTTTGTGGATGTTGTCATTCCATTGGACTACACGTAGCATTGATATAAAGACAAATATTCTCATTATAATGTCGTGTAGCGGACTCTGTTGCTATGGCCGCTATGGCCGCTACTTCCGCGTTGTTTATTTACGTCACGTCTTACCTCAGTAAACCCCCGCACCCCTCCCCTCTGACAGGGAAAGTCCCCTGCTGTGAGGAGCATATGTGAATGGCTAGGTCGGGAGAATCTCCGGAGAAGTCCTTCTATAAATATCTAGATATTATCCGGAGTGCATATGTGAAAACGGCTATACTGGTTAAATTTGTGTGAATACATACTTCCTGGTGGGAAGGGAAAGGTAAGAAAGGTTAGGTTGAGGCGCCAGAAAAAGTAGATGTGCAAGTCCATCAAATTTTGCCAAACGTTACCTGAGGTACCTCTTATTGGTTGTACCAAATTTCCCATGCGACTCTTAAACAAACAAACAAAACTTAAACAAAAGCACTTTTTGACTGTTTTCTTCAGAGCATTGAATTTCCTTTCTATTTTCTTTTTTTTAAGTTTTGGCCATGATAAGCATTAAAAGCTTACTATGCAATTCCCCTCCTGTCTCCACACTTCCCACGCCTTTTCTGTCCTCTTTCACTTGCTGGGTTCTGTAAACCAGAGACAGCAGCAGATGAGTGCTAATAAACATCTGAAGACAAGATTCTGCGGTCAATTTCAAGCAACAATAATATGCATCTCAAAGTTGATTCAGTTTGTTATTTGTCTTTTAGGCCACAGAAATCATGGAAGGTCTGTTGGTGCTCCCTCTTGAAATGACTCCATCATTGTGCCTTGAGAAACAACTTCCTGGAGTCAGCAGGGCCGTCACTCTTCCCCAACAGGCTAACAGCTGGATGGAGAGAAGTCAACTCAAGAAAACGTGAAACAAGCTTGAGTCTCAGAGCCAAACATAAACAAGCTGAAGGAAGTGCTGTCCCAACCATGGTAAATGGTAAAGGGACTTGAGCTTGTATAGCACTTTCAAAGCTCTTTAACACTGCAGGTCACACCTTCACATTCACACCCACCCAAACACAGATGACAGACGCTGCCATCATGAGAACACAGAGCTGAGAACAACAAATCCAGAAGGAATTCTCTCTCTTTTCCCTCTTCTCTGCAAAACATATTCACAGAGTGTATATTTGATTTGTGCAGAATACTAATCAAAATGTTTGATATTATATCTTTAACCTGCAACACAGCAGAGGTCAGAGAAAATGTTTTCTCCATTTCCAACTGCTCTCTCTGGAGGACTCATGCCACCTCCAGAAATGGCAACATTAGAACCTGCAGTTCATTATCAAAATCCAAGATTACTGCAAATACAATGTCAATGATTACTGCAAATACAATGTCATCAGATACATCAGTGTATCATCGGCTCAATCAACATTGCGTGAACTCGCGCGGAAAACACAGGGCCTCAACTGACATGAATCCCTTGAAACTTTTGGATTATGTTTTTCAATTCACCCAAATTACTGGGCTTTCTCCAAACACTGAGAAGTGTCAAAGCTGCAGAAGCAGAGCTGTGCATGAAAACAAGCTCCAATCAAAGCAACGTAGTCTTCGATGCAGCGAGTCATGTTTTCCTGCTTTCACAGTAATCTGTCAGGTCACCAAGGGGGGTACAGGGGGAGGGGGGGAGGGGTTTGAAGGTATGTGTTTATGTGAATATTTGGAGAAAGAGAGCAAGTCTCTCTCTCTCTCTCTCTCTCTCTCTCTCTGTGCTCCTGCTGTTTGGCAGCCTAATCAGGCCCGCTGTACTCCTGTATATTAGAAGCCAGTTTGTGCCGGAGCCTTGCTGCGTTTGCTCCCGACAAGGCCCCCGTTTCCCCAGGCTACATGTCTGAAGCACACCCTGTGTAAGGGTGTGTGTGTGTGTGTTCGTGAGGTTGGGGTACACACACACACACACACACACGTATGCACACGCACACAAAGTACCCCAGGCACTATCTGAATAAATCCTGTCTCCTTTCTCTTTACTTTTCAAACCCCTCTTTTCACTCTCATGTCTGGTCCTGAACTTCACGGGGGGTTTTGTTTCTCTGAGGCCTCCCAAACCAAAAAAAGCTCCATCCACTCTTTGGTTTGTACAACTTCTCTCCCAACAAAAACCACAACCAGTTGCTTGTTTGGAAATTGGATAGGAAGTAAGTCCAACCTGCAGTTTTTTCCTCCTTTATGGTAGGACATAGAAAAACTAACTTTTCAGGAGAAATGAGCAACACAATAAAGAAAAACTGAAAACCTTCAACCGACATGACCTCAACTAGTTGTGTCAAAAACTTTGTGTTATAACTCAAACTGCTTTTTTATTGCAAAAGTGCAGTAACTGAGCTCCGCCATCACCTCGTCTTTGTACATTCATATTGATTCCATGACTTAATATTCTTGTCCCAGTCTCTGAATTCACATTGTGTTTCAGCATTGCGTAAGCACAGCACAGCGAGGCTCCAGATACACACAAAGTCAGACACACAGTGCTGCGCTTCCTCGTTGGTTCCGCTGATATCGTCTCGCCTCTGCAACGCCTCTGTTACTACCTCTGTAAACGGTACAGAGGGGGGGTTACTTCGACTGAAGCGTAACATCACAGGGGGTGTAAATATCGTGGCTTGATTAGGCAGTCTTAGAGCGTGGTCACACTGGCCATCCGTACCGTGCCCAAGCACTTCATTATGGAGAAATCCAGAGTTTCATGGCTGTATCTGACTAAAATGACTCAATATAAGACACAAAGTAGCTGTCATGTTCTCTGTGTTGTTCTCCGATGTGCAGATGCGGACCCAGCCGCGCGTCTGTTTTTTTTTTTTTTTTTCCCCCGAGTCTGCCTGTTTGTAACCTGAGCACGCTTCATAATAACATAAAGCATGCATGTGTTGTATTACGACGTTATGTACAAGAGGTAATCGTGCTTAGGCACGGTTAGTCCTGTGTAGTGTGACCGCGGGCCGTGTCCAATCATGCTTGAGTACAGCACAGTATGGATGGCCAGTGTGACCATGCCCTAAATAAGGCTTCTGATAAAGTTTCTGTGATTCAGTGTTCTTCTTAATTTCATCAATTTGTTATTCTTAACAATAAACATTTCTCTTAACAACACATTCTTACTCCCAACTCATTAATCAAGGCAGCTTAACCAGTGACTGTAGAGAGTAGCAGAGAGAGAATCACTCCCATGATTCCCCACCAGCCTCGACGTCATCTTTTGTTATTGTTTTGATTGAGAGCCCCCTGGTGGCGGAATTTACATACTGTGCCTTTAACTATTTTTTTTTACATGTTGAGTATTTTGTTTTGTCTTCAGGGAATGCTTTTAAGCTTCCCACAATTAAGAAAATCTTTACTAATAACCTAAATGTAACTTGAGAACCATCAGGAAAACAAGCATACATTTATAAGTAAAGTTTGTTAAAAAATAATTTGTAAACATCAAATATATATCTGCATCTAACAATAATCCTTTACATTATTGAACAAATGATTAAAGGTGGAGAAATACTCTAAATGGATGACTGTTTCCAAAGTGTTGTGTCTGACATCTGTGAGGTAGAATACATGTTCTGTTCTCTTCTATGTTTGCAGTATTCACTGAGAAAAGTTAAAATACATCATACAACTCTTTGCGAAGAGTTCCCAGAGAAAAGAGCAGAAAAGGGGAAAATAACTTGAGGACTTCCTTTCTCATCTAAAGTCAAGCGGCGAGGAAAACTCATAAAAGCAAGTATCTGAAAGAAACAGCCAATAAAAGTAGTTGAGCTTTGACACAGTTTCCTGCGCTGAGCAGCGTCTGAGCGCAGACACACGCTGACCTGCTAAATGGAGGAGGCTCGGCCCGTTTTTTAAGCCCGTCAGACATGCCGGTCTGTGCACTGCAGGATGAGCTGCACAGTGGCAGAGGATGCATTGATGCATTGTGTCAGCGAGGATAAACAGAGTCTATGGTGCATTACAGACACAGAAAAACACAGACCAGCACAAGCACGGATAACCCTGTGTGTGACGTGTGAAATTAAACACACTCCCTCCTGATGTGTTCCACACAAATCAAATCTTCACTTCCTTTTTTTATACATTAACACCAAGTGCATAAACAAGCATAAACACACACAGGGATGAATAATAAATTCCTGTTTCTCTCCGAGATTGGCGACTGTCAGCATGACTGCATGTCAGCCTTCCTACAAATACTCACACAAACCCTTCAAATCCTGTCTCAATGCAAAATACTCTGCACTGACCAGCATGAGAGAGGCTTTCAGCAAAGACCCACTATGGAGGGAGTAAATGATAATATGCACCATACAGAGCTCTGCACTGACACACTGCATCTATAAAAGGCATTCAACCTCTGAGGAAACACAGAAGAAATCCAATTTCACTTCTTTTACTTTCTGATGCAAATAAAATGTGTCAGGTCTCCTAAACGACTGTTTCTGCAGCTCAAGAAGCTTTTCAATGTATTTGACAAATTGCATCATGTCTCTTTCATGCATAGCGTTCAGTCCACCACTGTGGACACATATTAAAGTCTTTTTTTTAATCCTTTACGTTGTTTTGCAATGTCTCAACAACAAGAGAACATATCTGCAAAGAGTTAAATAGAGAGTAAAATAATATAATCAAGTGTGTAAGAGAGATGACACTCTCAATTCAAAGTGGCTGAACAAAAATAAGATGCAAAAGTACCTGAGGTACATTTTTTTTTAAATAATTGTATTCTTTTTTAGGAAAAACTGAGTTAAAACAAACAGTTTTTTCACCTTGCAGGATATAAGATAGATAGAAATATATAATTACTATTTTCTATGTCTCCATATAATGTATATCTGTTACTTACAATCAGTCTATTTATGTGGCAGGCTCAAAGAATACACTTTGCCTTGGATCTCTTACAATTTTATATTAGTTTTTAACAAAAATCACGTCCTAAGATTTCAAAATCAATTCAAACGCTTACAGTGTATTAAGCCCTGTTTCCACCGAGCGGTCCGGTTTGATGTAGTTGGTGTTTGGTAAACCTTTATCTTGCTTGTGTTTCCACAGCAAACCGTACCCTCACATGGTAAGTGTTGTGTAAGCCGGAGTGCTATAGCTGCCTGGGCTACATATAAGCCACCAGTCTTAATTTGAGTGTATTTCATGACCAGCTCAAAGTCATCACAGGAGCTTTAAAGGCTTTATAATGTAGTAGAAATCAAGTATCTCCTCTGAAAATAACTCTGAGTCATGACTGTCTACAATGGGTGTAACACCTGAGTCCCACTGTCTGTGATGTTTTCAGAGTTTTCAGAGTCCTATCTTCAGTTTGTTTATGGCACGGCCAGGACGGCCGGCTGACTCCTCCCCTCACGTATAAAAGTTGTTTAATTGAGGGACTAGAGAAAAGAAGAATAACATACTGTACTCACTGCTTAACTGTGTTTCTAGATCACGCTCATTTCAGGTAAATTTACATGCAGTGTGAAGATACGAGCATAACAAAGATCGCTAGCATTAGCATGCTAACACAACAATGCAGTGCGAGTTGTTTTGGTTTCATGCTGGTGCTCAAGGGCGACATCTGCTGGATCAAAAAATCACATATAAAGCCTTTAAGAAAGCCTGAGAACGTGACAGTCTAGTAGAGAGCCCTCTGTCAGTACATAAAACCTCCTCCTGAATTAATCAGATGTTTGCTGTTTATTTTTAAGACTTCTCAAAGAAACACTTCAGTTCCTGTTCATAAGTAGATCCCAGAGTTCTACATGTAAGGGAAGCAGCAGTTAACTCAAACACTCATAAAAAGCACACCTTAAAACGATGTCTTCTGGTATAAACAGTTGATTCTACGGATCATAAGGACATTTGTGTGTTCAAAAAGAAAAGCCCCATTATGCTTTTTCTTTTAATTAAGAGCCTGTTTCCATCTCTGAGCAGAATCCGCTCCCATCCTGCAAACACTACCCACCACACAACCTGAAAAACAAAAAGCCTCTACCAGCATTTTTAATAAGATGCAGAGGATTCAGAAGGATCTTTATAGTAAATGCCACAACTCATTAGTCTAATTACCCTATCACACATTTACTCGCTGCTAATAACAAAGTGTGTGGAGAGACGGAGAGCGAGGGAGAGAGGAAACCACACACCTCCTCGTAAAGCTGCCATTCCAGCAATTAGTGAAAAGACACATTAAAGCCCACACAGACTTCCTGAGCTAAAATAATTAAAGAAGTGGCAGAGATGTGGATTCTTTTCTCTTTTAAAGTCTACAGCCTGCCGTATGAGCGCTGTGTAAAAAGCAGGAACCACAGGCAGATCAGACTTTTGTTTTGAAAAAAAGAGCAAGCCATTTGTGTCTTTTTGCATAATTCTGAACGCACCGTGGGAGACGTGAATCGTGAAGTCATGATTTAATTGTGTTTTTTTTTAACAAGGTAACGATGTGCGTTTGGCAATTAGCTCCTCGCATGGGCTAAAAAGAGGATTCTAAAAAATGTGAATGTGCCCGGCCTCCTCTGAATACAGAACAGCGAGGATTTTCGCTTAAGAGCAACAAATAATCACGTTTTAACGGCTCCTGCTGCGGATTCCTCGCTCGTGTTGCTCCCTGAGCTCGGTGCTGGATCTTGCTCGCTGATTGCAACGTTTTAATTGGCCGACACGTTTACATGCAGATTGTATATAGCACCATCTTGTTTTTATCCTCATCATTTGTATGCATGTTGGACCACAAATGTCATTTTCACACATGCACAAAACTACTAGAAAAGGCCCATCGTGTTCAGGGTGAGCTGCATGTGTGAACACTAGTGATGGGAAGTCTTTTTTCAGTAATCTGGATCATTAGGCTCAGCTCAGTTTTAATTTTGGTAACATTTTGGTTTAATTAAATCAGAACATGTATAATTTTCTACCTTTGATTAATGTGTGCATGTATCTCACTGAGATGTTTCATTGTAATGATACTTAAACGTGTTATTCCCGGATTTTAAATAATGTTTGGTATAAAACATTGATTTTCTACAACCCAGCACTAGGTGTGCTTGTGGCAGAGATGTGAGGAGAAAAGATCATGCCTTAAATTACAACAAAAAGGGGGAAACGGCTTTCAAATGGGGGCCTACTCATTTGGGATTGACACATCACGAGTGAACACAAAGAGCAGAATTATTTACTTCACTTGGACTTGCCTGCCAGCCCCATAGTAAAATGTCAGCCTGAAGTCGGGGTGAGCCTATGAGCCAGCAGATGAGGTCGATGACGTTTATAACACAACTAAAGCACGTAGGGAAGCTGCTTCATAATCTTTTCTGCTCACCAGTTCTTTTCCACTTGCTAGTTATACTATAATTGGCTCCAATTACACCTCGCACATAACAAGACAAAAATGGTCATCATAGCGTTGTCTTGGATCTCCCTCCTCAGGAAGATTTCAGGTGCAGGATATCCTGAAATGATCAAGAGTGCATGTGTGCAAAGAGCTTTTCTAATATAAAACTATATTTACAGGTCAATTTCAAACATATAAACCCTGATATTCTTGAGAAGATTGTGTGATGGATATGATGGGATGGTCTCTCAGTGAGCTTCCAGACCTGCTACATCAGTAAATCAGCAGTAAAGTATTTTGGCTTCACTCCCAGACGCTCTGTTTCTCCGTCCTTCTCGATAAACAGGCAATGTTTTATAGTTAATAACGATGGATACACACGTCCCAACTCTTCTCAAAGCACTTCAGTCAAGCTGCTTATGAAGTGAATTATTCTTAACATCCTTATTAACATTCATCTATTCTACACTGAGGACAACACGAGGACTGAATAGGCTTTAAATATATGTCACATGTTTTTTTGTTTAGCTGGTACTTTAAGCGTCTTCTTGTTTTTTACATGTGTGTGCACGATTTAAGAGATGAAGGAGTGGAAATGTGGAGACCCCAAAAGCCCATGTGGATGTGGAAGTGGAAGAGGGGGCTGTTTTTGGACTGAAACAGCCTCCCCCATCACCGGCACCCGGAGCTGCTCCAAATATGGCTGTTCACATCAAAGGCTGCCGTGTATCTCAGAGGAGCCGCCGAGGACTTAACAGCAGCTCGCCTCGTGAGGGGCCGTGCACCTCCTCAGACTGCGGTGTGTCGGAGACCCGCTGGGGGGGGGGGGTCTCGAGGAGCTGGGATAGATGCCCAGCTCAGTGTGCAGTGTCATCGTTACAGGGCGGGCCGTGCCAGACGGTGCAAGGCAGTGCAAGGCAGTCTCATATCACACTACAGATTTATAGTAAGTTGGCGGTTTGCTGCTTCCACCAGAGATCATCCAGCTCGATTAAAAATGTCTGTATTTTAAATAATTTACCTCATAAATAGATAATACAAGCTCATTATGAGGGTGCATCAATATTCTAGTGATAAGCTGGGAGGGGAGAGAGGTGCTTTTTTCTTCATTTTTTAAGAGTTTTGGGTTCCAGGGGTGATTCATTTCTTGTTTTCTACTTTGAACAAGGTGGTGCCCCTGAGGGCTTCTAGAGGGCAAATTAAAAAATAAAATGTGGGACAAATTTTTAAACAACCCTAAAAAAGTGAGACAAAAATAAATAAGGCCAAAAAAGATAAAATAATAATACACATTTGATTGTTAACATTGAAATACAACATTTCATACCTTTTGACACATTCAACTGAAAATCTGCTCCAATGGAAGTGAAATCCCACTTTTGTGAAGCCAAAAATGTCTCATTGCATTTAATAACGGAGACCTAGTCATATAGAAAAATATTAAAATCTTCTCTGATGTTATTTTAATGCACTGCCCCCCTTAGTGTGAATCATTTCTACAGATATACTCTGAAGGATGGCATACAGGAAGTAGTCTGATGAACCACTTTGAAAGTGATGCTTACCTTTGAAAATGACTGTTGGCGTGAAAAAGAAATACATTATGATTTACAACGTAAGTCTGGAATCTTAGACAAAACTACAGAAGCCCTGAGCAGACACGCAGCCATACGTTTTATTTTTAAGTCGGTTTTACCGTGATGACGAGAATACATTTTTTGGTTGTTTTCTCAAGATGTCAACATGTTGTTATCTCGAGTAAACAGAAGAAATGACGTCATGTTGTGAAGAAATCCGCCTCGTCGTCCTGAGATAACGAGGTAAATAAGTTGAGATCTGGAGAAAACAACCTAAATGTACTCGCTATCAGAGGAAAACAGAGTTAAATAAAAAGCATGGAGATATGTCTGCTCTGTGCTTCCGTACAAAACATCTCTTTTTGCCTTATAAACACTTTTTTTATTTTAAAATGTATTTTTTATTAGTTCATTGAGGCCTCTTTGGAGTTTAATCTAATAACACGCCTAGAAAACATTCACTCATCTATTCACTGTCTCATCCCTATAATCTGAATCATAAGGTTAAAAGTACTCCAGTATACACATTACAGACGCAGAGAAGCAGCCTGTGTGACTGCTGCCAGAATATCAGATGCATATTGAAAAGCCAATTTATTAAATTCAAAGAGAAGTAAATTCAGGGTGCTTCTGCTCTCCTTTGATGAGTCAAGGCATTAACTGAAGGTGCTCTTTGGTTTACGGACGGCACTAAGTGAAAATTGAAGGAGACAACCTTCAAGTACAAATTTCAAAAGCTTTCAAGTCATGGTGAGTTTAGGGGAATGTATTAAAAAACAGCACTCGTGTTTGTAGCACTTTGTCAGCGAGTAGCACATCAAGTCAATTTAGTGCAATTTCCAACAGCTGGCACGGTGCTACGGAGGAAATGCAATCATTACTTTGAAGGACGTACAAAGTGCGGGCAGAAAGGTGCACACACAGGTGTAAGTGATTGTTTCACCTCAGGTATAACTCTGATTTTAACATTTGTGTTTTGTTCCATGGAGGATAAAAATGACACCCGAACTTCTCAGGGGACATGGAACCCACCTGTAAACGGCCCTCTTGTCAGACTCAAGCTGGGCCTGGGGGTCGAGGGTCACACTGACAGAGGTATTTCCTGCTGCAGAGGCTGCTGGGATGTGGACCTGGGGGGTCTTGGTGTTCTGTTGAGTTGTGCCCGTCATCTGGGGAGACAGAAAACAACGATTACAGATATTTATTTACATTTAAACTATCATGTTTATCAGAAGTCTTTTCAGGTTTCTTGTTAGCTTAATAGTTGAATCAGAGGAACCATAGAGTGTAGAAAACATGCAGTGATGTCAAACATTTGTTGCTAAAAAGGCATGATGAATGAGGGTGGTTGCCATGTTAGATATTATGTCTCAAACTGGCTTTCAATCAGTTTAGAAACAGACAAAGAGGTGGAGATGAGGCAGGCTTAACAACTCCTATCAAACAGCTACACTGTCTCCACCTTTCAGGCAAATCATCAACACCCCCAATTATATCTATAAATTAATGACAAACAATTAAGCGTAATCAAATTAAAAAAGAAGAGTTGTAAAAAGAAATGCATCCCCGTACAGTGTGTACCAATAGAGAACTGAGCTAATTATACCAAAAGTGTTTATTTATTGTTTAAAAGCAGTAAGTGTAAAATGGGTGTTAAAGGGGATTCCTTGGCTTTCGACTCTGAAGTGTAAAAATTTAGGAATTGCAGTTTTTTGCACTTTTGCGTTGGCTTCACTTTCCAACACTAGAGGTTGCCGTTTGGAGAAAAAACTGAAATGGACAAGCTCTCAGCCGGCAGTACATAAAACCAAAGCACCTTTTACAGCCACAGTTCAGTGCAGGACTCTAATGGCTCTGTTATGCCTCGCCATCAATTTAAATGTCACAGAGAAACAATGGTGGGGCAAAGTCTAGTCCAGAATCAGAGGTAACAGAGGAAAACACTGTAAATGGACATGAGCTTGTATAGCGCGTTTCTAGTCTTTTTAAAAGCGCTTTTAACACTGCAGGTCACACCTACACATTCACACCCTGATGTCAGAGGCTGCTGGGTAAAGTGACCATCAGAAGTAATTATTGTGTGTGTGTTTGCTGTCATATTGCGTTTAGCTTCTGTAACACTATACACAAGTATATATTAATATTAAGCTGCTTAGGGGTGCAATGTAAAAGTACAAAATCCAGGAACTATAAAAAACAGAACTACGTTACAGGGCCACAGAATCTCAAAGGGCTAATGAATCGACAGCCATGCTAGTGACTCTGTGAGGCTGAATTTGGGCATCATAGCGCTATAAGCTAAATGCTAAAATCAGTATGCGCACAATAAAAACAGCACAAGAAGTTACGTATTTAGCATGTTCACCATCTTAGCTAGTGCTAATAGTTAGCTGTCTTGGTGCAAAACACATCGCACTCGTTGGTATTTTCTCTAGTATTTTCCTCACAACACTTTCAGTTGAAATCAGTTTAACTTTTGGAACAGCATCAGGCTCATCAATGTCACTTTTCCCTCACCAACCAATCGGAATCAAGACAGGGCGGGACTTACAACATCAGCTTAGTCAACAACAGGGAGCCAGGGGATGACTACTTTACATAGTTTTTATGTTTTCTTGATGATTCTTCCTCGAATTGAAGTAAATATTAAGCACACAGAGCTATCTAAAACACACCTAACGGACATTACTGAAGGTAGAAGTGAACATTTGTTACCACCGCTGGTGAAAAGTGCTCTGGAAGAAGGTCTTGAGCGCATCCAGAACAAAAAGCGCTGTCTTTGGACACAGGTACTAAATACTAAAAATCTGGAAAATATGAACGTTACATGGCCAAAATAAAGGTTTTATGAAGGCTGTTACCCTCAGATTCAATTCTTCCACATCACGCTTTGAGCATGTCGCTGCTAGTGAGGTCAGAGTAATTTTTTAATCACTCGTCCAAAGCAATAACATGCATATGATGCTGACAGACTATAAATGAGGACGTAGCTGGAGTGAATTATTGTTACTTGACAGGTCAGCAGGCTTGTAATGAAGCTGTAAAACAGAATGGATGATGGGATAGATGCAGTAATTGAACAAGGCATGCTCAGGTCAAATATAAATTCCTGTTAAATATTAATAACGACTCTGTCAAATAAGCAGTGTGTTTCATATGGTGCTGAATATTCCTGCACTCTGAAGAAGCACAGCCCCAGTGTTGGTCCAACATGGAGACACTACAGGATCTGTTAGCTCCCTTTGACGATCTGTTGTCTTCTTCATCCTCTACCCCACTTTCCTCTCTCATTCGTTCTCTCTCAGGAAATGAGTCTAACAACCGCACCCCCACTCTCTTCCCAGTCAGGGTGGGATGGGAGGAAGCTTCAAGTCTTAATCCCAGCACCAAATGGGAAATAAATTAGCTTCTTCACACTTAACTAGCTCTCATTTGCATTTGCCGAGTGCGCAGACTGCAGCTCGGGAGCTCTCCCTCGGCACTAATCCTCGGGGCGAAAGCAGACAGAGGTGGTGAGGACGAGGAGGAGAGGCTGAGGCGGTCAGATGAACCAGCTCTACCTCCTACACACGGGGTGGTCTGCAGTGCGTGACAAAGCCGGGGTCCATCCACAGTGAGGTTTCATTTCTTACCCTGACCTGTTGGTGCCATCACATGTTGAACTATGCAGACTGGGGCCTGACCTCTTAGTCTTATACATGTGAAGATGTATTCATACAGAGAAATTTGAAGTAAATCACCAAAGTCTCACATCCTCACTTTGGTGCCCCAGATGGTTAACTCCAAAAAGAAGTCATTGAGTACAAATTCCAGGGAGAAACTTTAAAGACGAGTATATTTTGCCACTGTGAGTTTGACTGAGAAATTGTTGTTTTGTATTCAAAATAATCAAACATCTTGCAAATATTAACCTTCGTATGTGGCATATACCAAAACACTTCTATGTGCTGTATTATTTTTTACCATCATCCTTAAGTGCACACAGCTGAAGTCATTGCATGCACTTTACAGGAATTGTGTCTTCATTAGTTACCTGTTGTCTGATCCTGATCCAAATAACTAGATTGGGTATTGGTGACAATAGGCCGATCTATTCCCTTCGGTTCTATGCTTGTCTATTTACGTCAAGCTCTTTCACATTCAATCCCACTCAGGAAAACCACATTTAGCCAGGGTGTCTTTTCCTTCAGAGCATCACATCAGTGGAATTTTATAACATTGTCAATTAGAAAGTCAGCATCAATCGTTTAAATATAATGTAAATAATGGTTTATTGAGAACCAACAGTGTCAATACTGATGCTGTACCTATGGTCATTTTAACTGCATCATGTTCTATGTTGGATATTATTTGTTCACACAAATTGTATTGTATATATCTGTATTCTTCAATACTAATGACTAATGTTAAAGGGTTATAATTAATTATATGACGCCAAAGAACATCTGGCAAAGGGACTGCTGATGAAAACAAGCCATTCCCTAACTCCGATACATTTACATAAATGTGCACTTTCCCTCTTTAAATAAATAAATACTACGTCATTGTCATCAGTACACAGGCCTGTGCGTTTTGCTAGGAGAAGCCAACATAGTACGGAGGGTGCACACAATAAAGGGCTACAACTCCTACGACTATTTGCAATTCAGCAAAACAAACGTTTTGAGGGGTGCTGGTATCAGAATCAGAATCTGATTTATTGTCCAGGTATGCTTACACACGCAATGAATTTAACTTTGGTGAACTGTGCTCTCTTATGAACAGGTAGAACATTAAATATCAACAATAAACATAATAAGAAAAGACTAAAATGACTAAATATGAAACAGTGCAGTGGTGAATAGTGTAAAAGATGCTGAAGTAACATGATAATAAGTAAAATGCAGTTATGTGACAGATGGGTCAATTAAGATGTCAATAGTAGTCAAAAGTATAGAACAACAACTTAAAACAAACAAAGAAAAAAGAGGAGAAAATGAAGCACTTTGTCGGCAAAATTACAAAGGTGCAAGAAATTTCCTTGACCTGATGGTTTAAAAGCTTGTATTCATGTAAATATGTTTCCGAGAGCGCTCTGCCTGACCTCTGCAGGACCATATGAAAATACATATCAGCAGAGTTAATGGATGTAAAAGCTACGAGCTTCACCGCAAATTCCAGGAGCTATGACGTTAAGCACAGTGCAGTGCTGCAGGCTTCAAGCCCAAAACTTCACAGATCAGCCACCAGTGGTTTGATTTTAAATGCTTCATCAGGTTAAAGTGTGTGGCATTTTAAAAGACAATGCTAGCAAAAGAACAGAGCAACAACAAAGTCAGTACAAAGAGTGCACATGTTTGGCTGCTTTTCACGTTCAATGCCATTCAAACCCATGCTTCTCCAAAAAAAAAAAAAAAGAAGCAGATCAGGGCTTTTCCTTGTTATTGAATAAAGGAAATTATGTTTACATGCACAACACAACTAAGATCCTTCAAACACCCGGTAATAACCAGTTTCTTAGTGGGCGTATAAACGGATGATGCCTTTCTTGACTGAACTATTTAACATTCATCGGATAATAAATACATTCTTTTGAATCCAGACTTGTGATTGAGTCATAGAAATGACATCACTTCAGGGAGCAGGAACAACACTAGAGGGCACCTAAATATTCAACACTGAATTGTAACAGAATTTGTGTCAGATGTAATCTGAAATAGTGAGCAACAGAGACTCTGTTTTTCAAAGATCTGACAAGACCTCTCTGACCTGTTGGCTCTCCTGGTACGATGGTGGAGGAACACTCTGGGTGGCCATCATTGTCACTGCAGGTGCTGAGGACGCATGTTGCATCATGGGATAGCTTCACATTGAGGCTGAAGAAAGACACAGAAAAGAAAGAAAAAAAAAAACATGAATCCAGTGCATGGCAGTGATTGTGGATTCAGCCACCAGGTGCTGCTGTAATGAAATAATAGGAGCAGGCTGCATCTCTCCCTGCTTCTTTTTTCTCTCCACTGTCTAGATTTACTCATTTATTTCTTTGCTCCATCTCTGCTCACTCTCTCTTTGTGTGTGTGGAGCTGACAGAAGATGTAATAATAGAGATTTATCCAGCAGAGTAGATAGGAAACTCCTTTAAAACAACAAACCCGACTCATTGTTTACCACTTACAGACCGCCATGCTTGTTTACTAATTACAGTACAGTCAGGTTTAAAGCATCTTGTTTGAGTCACCTTGGTTGTGTTTGCCTCCGCTGCTGCTGTTGTTGTTGTTGTGCAGTTACCGAGCCAATCAAGAGGGCTAATGAGGGCTCTTGTTGGTGGGCTAATTGCTATTGGCCGAGACCCCACAGGGTTGAGGGGCCTTACCCTGTGGAACACCGCTGTAGCCGTCGCCCCCCACCCCCATGTGAAGGAGCTAATTGGTTCAGGGCTCAGTTACATACACTAACGCACACACAGACACACATATAGACCCCCTGCCATCTGCAGAACTTACTATAGGCGAGCACAGCGTGGGGCTCCATCCTCAAGCTACAGCTAACCTATGTGTTCACGCCGCATGAAAATGTCCTCTAAATTAACTATTTGACCCGAGGGGGAGAAGCGTTTTGATAAATGTGACACTTAACTTTATTAAAACCAATATTAAGAAATCTGATTTGAAACACATAAACACATATTTACTCATATGTATTAACACAATTTTGTTTGTTTTTTTTGGAGTTCTGATTTCTCTTTATTGATTTGTCCTACTTTGATTTTGTCTTTTTTTTTGTATCATTCTAATTTGACTTCCAACACAATGTTTGTATGTTTAAGTTTGAAGTTGTATTTTTGTGTCATACATACATTTATATGCCCCATGGGCTTACATGACATCATGAGTTAAAACATTCCAGGATCAGAGTGCATAGTAGGTCTATTCATTGAAACAAAATGAGAAAACAAAAAGTAGAAAAACCCTAATTAAACTAAATAAATTGTCTTCTTTTCCAAGCTTTTGAGACAAAGTTAGCAAGCTTAAACACATCAAACTTAAATAGCCATTCCACTTTTTGCACATCTGCCCATGCCAATATTTCAGTTTTTTTTTACAAATAACTCTCTTTAATCATCATATTTGGTGCAATGCAAGTATTAAGTATTGTCTTACATTTGCTGTGAAACAACCATTGTGTTGTAGTCTTTTTTATGCTTAGTTAACCTCTCAATCTTTTCAACCCTTTGCATTTTCACACATGCACCACATTTCTGAAATTGTTCCCAAATACTCCAGGTGACATGTGAACAGACTTTTTCCTGCAGCCCCCTTGTAAAATCTCCACAAGAAGTGGCGGTGAGCCGATGTGTAAACAAAGTAAATTCAGGAATATTCACCTCGAGTGGGTGGGCAGGGATGATGAGATCTGCAGCCGGTAAACGACCGGTACAATGCAGATTATAAAGCAGAAATCAGTGTTTCTTCCACCCCCTTGTTTATACTGTGGACACCTCCAATTACACATACTGCAGCACTGATTTTAAGTCAAAAACTGTCATCATAGTGTCGGGATATGGATATGTTGGATATATTGTAAAGCTCACACTGATTTAGATGGTCCTTTTTACGTTGTCATGGTTTCTGTAACTTGCCTTATGACACCACATTATGTTTTTTGGTCATGCACTTGTAGTCCAAAGTTATTATATTGTTGCACAATTTTAAAAAACCATAATAAAACCCTAACGTAAATTCTGATTTTACAAATCAATGTATCTAGAAATTCCAAAATTCATTCTAGTGCAGAAATTCACTGATGCCGATACCTAAATCCTCTTTTCTTCCGAGCTCCAAATGCGTTCTGTATAACCTGAGCCACTGGACTTATTGGACAAAAGCCTCATAACACCACATTCAGCCTTATGCGGTCATGAAAAGGTAGCCAGCAATTACAGTTCAGCAGTGCACTTGGGCTGAATGGTATTGACCCGCAGGAAAATGTCTGATTATCAGCGAGTGAAATGGAACCGTAACATCTGAGCAACATCTCTGCACAGGTTACAGCATTCATTCAGAGCTAACGCCTCAGGAAATAAAAATGTGCAATAAATCCTCCTGACCACTAAAGCTGAGGATTTGAAGGATCTCTGAAGTGTGAGGTGGTGAACGTCAAGATATTTATTAATTTTTTTGTGAGAAAGTTAAAGAATCCACAAACAACTAAAGGTGTATCATCCACTGATATAATTCTGACTGACAACATACCATACAATATACTTATCTCCCTATACATGTATAAATGAAACCACAGACACAAAAAGTCACCCCCAACACAACAAATACAGCAGCTTGGAAAGCTTTAAATCATTTTGTAATGACGTAACGTCTAACTTGGTTTTGGTAGTTGGTGAAGTTGTGCCAGAAAACCATACTCTGCTACTCCTCCTAAAGTGCCATATGACTGTGAGGTGACTCATGCACATACACCGTATATTAATATGGACAACACATCCCTGTTTCCCTCTGTTGTACAAAACTGAAGCCAAAATATAACCACAACAGGCGCCAACATATTGTACTGGTGACATCATATGGAGCAAGACATGCGCAGAAGAGAGCTGACCGGTGCAACCGTAGAATTAATGCCAGGCCCCTTACTCTAAAGTTGCATTTAACTAAGCAATAAAACATCAAAGACCCCTCAGGTCAGTACAGTCGACAGTAGAATAGATTATTGCATTGGGTTGAAGCAGACACTCATGTTTATGCAAAGTTCAATGACTGTATTGTTAGTTTTTATTATGTTTTATCTCAACTTTTCTCTACTAATCTGGTAAGAATGCTGCAAGGAGACAACTGTGTCATCTGAGCTGTCAATCATGGCATGACATCCGCTGTTTTTTTTTTCATTAAATAATTGATGAAAATAAAACAACTCAGAAAAATGTACACTTTGATATAAATCAGAATGACAACATAACTATAGATTCCAGGTTGACAAAAATTCTGTTGAAACTTAATAGTTTGACCCATATCCCACCTGTTAATACGGAGGAGGCAAGGGTTTATGACTTATACTGCAGCCAGGCAGCAGAGGGAGCTCTAAAAAAATATTGGCTTCACTCCCAGACGGCTGTTTCTCCGTCCATCTTAATACACAGTCTATGGTCCAGCAGCTTCCCCATCCCCCTGTTACCAGACAGGAAGTTATGCAAACATGGCCCCTCACCCCCTTCTTCAGAATCAGGACAAAAACATGACAGACAGTGAGCTCGTCTCTCACTGAGACCCCAGACCCTGCCATGTCTGCAAAGGAAGGCGGAGTCAGAGACGAAACAGATGAGATCCTCCTCGCCTTGAGCAGCATTTCAATACATCTCTGCTGCCAACATTTTTGATGCTAAATGCTGGTTTAGTTTCCATTGACGACTTCTAATTCGGGGTTTTAGCAGCAAAATCTGCATGTTCTATCATGTCACACCGGGATTGTGTGTGCTCAGCATGCATGAATAAGAATGTGAGTACATTCAGTGCAGCATTATATCAGCGTGACTATGTTTGTATGCCTTGTGTACGTCTCAGTTTGCGAGTCAGTTTGTGTACTGATTGCGTCTTCTGGTTCCTGTTCTCTTTCCAAGTGGTATCAGCTGAGAGGCATCTTCTCTGTTATCAGGCCTCATTTTAATTGCAAATGCACCGAGCGTGTTAGTGATTAAATGGAAAATTGCACATTAATTGATGAGACTGAAGATAAAGCAATTCCAATTACTGCACAGTATTTTAGGCGGCCTCTCAAGTTTTGCCATCCCTCGGAGGAACAAGTCACCCAACGCCAAATTTGAGAACGCAATCGAGCATCCATAACTACACACATACAGAGACATATTGTGCATACAAGCACAAACAAGAACAATGAAATAACACCAAGAGGCCAGACATTTCATTTTAAGAGTGAAATTTAAAAAAGCCTCAAAAGTACAAAACTCTTCCAAAAAATGGGAAAATATCTGGTAACCCTTTTTCTCTAAACTCACCAAAGGTGTAACCATGGTGACACAATATGTCGTAAAAATTAATTTTGGGGACAACTGACATGTTTGTTCCTCAACAAAGGCCTCTGAATTATTACAGAGTTCATAATGCATATCAATTGAAAAGTGCCCGTAGCCGCAATCAAAATTCAAAAGAAAGCACAAAATGGAAAATGAGAAGTAGGCATAAAATTATTCCCACAAACATCAAAGGGTTTTTCTTGTGAATTTGGATTAGAGGTAGTCGCACTCTTTCAACAGCTAAATGTGTTCGGTAAGAAACACTTTTCAATTTTCCCGACAATTCTCAGGAACAGAGCTGACTCTATTGTCCTGGTGTGAGGTTAGTCAAGAGGCAGAGGTGCAGTTTCACCCCGATTATCCCCGGCATTGAAATGAAAATCCTTATCTGGTCACGTATGATGTGATCACTGCCGTCGGCCTCCACACTTCAACCATGTCCAAAGCTTTTTTCTTCATCTGCTTTGGTTTGGAGGTGAATTTATTGTAGAGTGTTTGACTTCTTTTAGGCAGGAGGTAACAGAAAGAAAACGGATCATCTTTATGATTTAAACAGAAGAGAGAGAGCATCATGGAGAACATGTCTTACACTCCACACTGCGACCTGGCAGGGATTTTAATACCAGTTTATTAAAAGCAGACTGGATGTAGACTATCTGGCAATGTGTCATCAACAGCTTCTCCCTGCAAATTCAATCTAACAGGAGCAGCGACGGAGGTGACAGAGACACAGGTAGATTCAGTCGTTGCGTCAAACTGAAAATAAACGTGGTGAGTCGGTTGTTTGATGCGACTGAGCTGTGATGTTCTGATTTTTTTATAGCGCTCTTGAGCACAGCTGAACCCTCTCTCTCCCACCAAACCGTGGAGGGCGGATGATTGCAGTGAAGAGGATGTAGAATGATAAGTGTTTACAGCCCTGCATGCTAAAATGAACACCTGAAGAAGAAAACAACAAAGTGTACAGTGCAGTCTGTTTAGCAGTGCAGTGAGGATGTACTTTGGCAAAGTGTTTAAATGTGCTTAAATCCTAATGCCAGCTTAAAAACATGCCCAGAGTGACACAGTTTACATGCTAGTTTTCAGGAAAAGGCTGCAGATGACAAGTGGACAAAAACATCTTTGTTGAAAAAGTGAAGCCAATGTGGAAGTGCTGCTTGATTTCTAATGACCTGCAGGGGGCGACTCCACTTGTAACTAAAGATTGTGACTGTATAAAGCAACCAGTAGTATGTGCCAGACCTAACTAATACTAATACTAATACTAACTAATACCTACTAATATGTGATTTATTACCTTACTTAACATTCTGGTATGAGTTTGTGTTCTCTGTCTTTCGTTTCAAGTCTTATTACAAATAGCACAATACTATTTGGGTTAATTAAGGTGCCATTAACCCCCAATTTCTACACACACACTACGCCCCCATTCGCTGCCACTCTAGACAATGATTGTGTTTCCACAGCGAGCGCCGTGGTCGCTCTCTATAGCGTGCCAGCAGCTCCACTAACCTTTACTCCGTTTCCAATATGCTGCGAGACAATTTCCGACGGATTATGCTGCAGGCACACGTGGACAGAATAGAACAACCCGGACAGGAAGTCAGACAACGAAACACACAGAGCGTCCGGTCAATTTGAAAATAACACCCAATATATGGACCAACGATCGTATTCTCCATCACTTTTTCAAAATGACGTCAAAACAGGCACCAAACGAACATCAAAGCAACCTCAGAAAAATAAAGTAACATGTTGTTTTCATGTTTTTTCTCTTTATTCCCACGTGATCTTGTAGTTCTCCTGTGGAGTGTGCAGCACTGCTCATGGCGGTGCTCCAGAAATGGATCCAATGTGGCAGGGCGTGCGCCATCCGACGGAGCAAAAACATGTTGATGATGGACCATAGTGCGCACAGAGTATGTAGGGATTGGGGGTCAGTGATAGTATCCTTCAAAGGACCCAGCCTTAGTAACCTGTGTAGACTGCTCAGGCAGAAAAGATTACTGACCAATTACCAATTACTGACATTAAAAAGAGTTTCAGGGGTGCCGGTACCTGATATCTGATATCACATGTGGTTAGTGCGCGCCCCATGTACGGAAGCTAGTCCTCCAAGTGCCTGGCCAAGGTTTTGAACCGCTCCTTTCCAGCAAGTCATTCCCCACTTTTCTCCACCTTATTACCTGCGTTATCCACTGTCCGGTCTCTTCAATAAAGGCACAAAAAATATATATTTTGATCAGCTGCTTGAGAGTCCCTCAGCTCGTTTGAATTGGCACATAATTAATCTTAGGATATGTTATGCTAAGATGGAATACATGGAGAATGATGCATTAGCAGCTTGTCCAAACTCATTTTGCAAAGATTTAAACACAAACACAAAAACTACCTCAAAGTATATCATCTTGATATTCATGCGTTCATTTACGTACTTCACTGAGTATTGATTACCATCTAAGATCTTCTTTTGCATTCTAAATTCTTCATGCTGTTTTTCAAAACAACTCGTTGAATCCTCTAAATATCAGAGACTTTTCAGATCCACTGGCTTTTCATTACCACAGAAAATCTATGAACCATATTGCTGCATGCGTTTCTGAAATAAATATCTCCAGTCCCTTTGGTGCCAATTTCTTATAAAAAATCAAAACAACAACAGTTCAGAGGCTTATCTGACTTCACTAGTAATCAATTAGATCCATCTCTAGATTCCTGAAGCTTTCCAGAAATAATATCTCATGCATATTCATGAAAACAGAGAGAGACGGGGTATCGCAGCTTTACACTCAAGGCCAGATTCAAATCTGTGAATGTTGAAACTGTGACAGATTGTAACACTTTCACATGTTCTGATACCTGATATCTGATATCACATGCGTGAAGGAGAGAGAACCAGCTGAACATTTTCTGTGTTTGTGTGGATTGGAAGCAGCCAATGAGATGAGATTTTGCACATCCAGCCATAACAAACCTCATTTAATCTGTCCTGTCTGAGTTTGTTGGTTAAGAGGTTGACCCGCCGACGCAATGAATAACATTCGGAAGTGAGGATGTCACCTTGGTCAGATATTATGCATCTCGATGGCGCACAAGGGAGGGAAGATGAATAAATAAATCAGGTGTTTTTTGAATACGAGTAGGATCTAATCATCGCCTTATTGTCAGGCCTGATTTACAATGCAAACACCGGCAGGCGAGGCCTTGATGGCAGGCGAGGAAAAAAATGGTGGCGGGAAAGGAGGAATGGTAATGAGACTGGGGCAGGGGGGGGGCTTGGGGGGGCGGGGGGGGGAAGGAGGGGGGGCTATGTGTACACATTTGTGGTCCGACCTGACACAGAAATCAGAAAATACACAGATAGAGCGCAAACAGCCCACACACACACGAGGGAATGGGCATGCATGCAAACAGAGGCCATGTATATTAATGCACAAATGCCAACATTAAACAGAGATAGCAAAGCTTCAACCTGTGTCATCCTGAGGGCAACATCACACACACACCGTCCCACACACACATTTCTCCACACACAGTCAAGACACAAGTGCGTACACAGCCGGAGGCGAGGATCGTCTCACCAGTGGTCTTAGGGCAACAAATCCCCCCCAGGCTAACTCAAACTCCTCACATACTGCAGTCAGGACCCAGACCACGCTCCCAGACCACCTCATTAACCTGAGCCGGTCGCCCCCCCCCCCACCCCCCCCCCACTCTCCGCCCTGACTGCTCCTCTCCAAGCCCACACTTACAATTCATGCTGCCATCACTTATTCATCGGCTCCTGTTGATTGGACTCAACCTCACCCACTAGACGGATGCAGCATGGATGTGAAGCTAGCTGAAGGACGTTTTTTACACATTGTTGTGGACATTGTTAACTCCGGGGTTCACAAAGATCACAGCAAACGTCGGACTGATGTATGTCCGCTTTGAAAAGGTTTTGGTCTCCAGGTGGAAGTAGGAGAAGTTTGAGCGTGGTTTCTTATCTCTGCAGTGTCCTGGGTGATCCTCTGTGTGTAACGCTGTTGCAGTGAAGGATACAGAGCACGATGTTATGTCTTTGAAATGAAACACATGAAGAAGAATGTAGCACTGAGGGTGTTCTGATTCAGATCTTTAAAGGTTTCACCCTCCCCAATATGTGTTTTATGCTAGAAAACCAAAGTCATTTATTTCAACCAAATGCTCACAATTATTATTATTTAGAAAACGCACTAATGTCCAGGACAAAGTTTTGATTCTTAATTACTACACCCCTTCTCTTTGCATATTTGGATTCAGTCCTGCATCAGGTCAAAAAGCAAGAAGAAAAACTTTCAAACTATTTCAGTGTGACAGACGAACTTCTAATTTCAAGTAAAGTTGCCCTTCTCATTTGAATCATTTGGTAATGCTCCCTCTTTATAAATGGCAAATGGACTTGAGCTTGTATAGTGCATTCAGATCACTCCTATCCATCACATCCAAAGAGTCCATCACTTCTAACTATCTAATCCATTCAAACACGTTCAAACTCCACTGAAAGAGCAACTTGGGGTTAAGTATCTTACCCTGTAAGGCCTTGTCCTGTCAGAAGAAGCCAGGCTCTCGAGCAGACGGACCTCCTCCAACCTTCAGTGAGCTGATCATGCACTACTACCACCCGACGTCCCTGACGCTCCAGCAACCACCATCGGACTGTGTGGTACCTACAACCACCTCTGTCCTCATTCATGCACGGCCTGCTCCCACCTCCACCATGGAAGTGTGGACAACAGGAACCCGAGGAATACAAAAGCAGAAATCCTTCCTGCATATTATCTTAATTTTCTTTTGTAACTTACCAATGAGTAAGGTCTTTACCTGCTCTTTGTAAAGCAACTCCAGATAATTTTGTTATGAATTGGCGCTATACAAATATGATTGATTGATTGATTGATTGATTGATTGATTGATCAGACATGTGGCTGCAGGAACTGTGGATCGAAACGCAGGACCTTCCGGTTGAGAAACAACCAATGATAGTTGTAAACAAACCAGAACACTGAGATTTTGTATTTGGCTTATGCATTTATCTGAACAAGGCAACAGCAAAC